>NC_083728.1:81719844-81924844 GCF_028564815.1 Eubalaena glacialis | reverse complement strand
GGCTAGAGTTCGCCTGCGTGGCCCACTCTCCTCTGAACCCTCTGAGATGCAAAGAAGGGGGTCAAAGAGGTAATCCACGAGATCCAGGGAGGGGCTGCCAGGTTCAGCTCTGTCATAACCCCTCGTCCCCACCACCACATCTTTCATTCTTACACGGCAACCCCTTTGTCCTTGGAGACTCCATTTTGTCCTTGGCCCACATCAGCACTTCCATGTTGGGGGTGAAGAAGGGATGTTGTGGAACTTGAACAATTAGAAGGTTGGACTCACCGCTTTTAGAATCTTTGATCTGTGTGTACGTACGCCGTCAGGGCTCTCTGTCAGGCACACACTGCCACTCGTAACTGGAGACTGAGAGTTGAAGCCTTCCAGGGAGCTACCAGGAAATGCCTTTCAGACTCACTGCCATCCAGCAGCTCTCCAGACCTAACGGAGAGAAGCTACACTTTAGAAGGATCCCGAAAAGATATGCAGTCCTTTTCCTCTAGGTCGGCACTTTCTGAAATGTTCCCTGGAATACTCTTCCCATAAGATATTAATAAGTGTCCCTGAGATAAAGGATTTTGCTTAGAATTATTGGGTGAGATCACATTAAGCAAATTTATTTGGAGGAGTGAGGGTGGCCGTGGGAATAGGGGGCTGTGTTTACCAAACAGGGTTGAACACCTGTTACCATTTCATAGGTCCCTTGGACTGTAGTTTGGGAACTGTTTCCCCAGATCCTCCAGAGTCAGCCAAATCACCAGAGAACCAAAGCATTCTCCTGCCCCGCTTTCTGCTTTGGAATGGCACCAGAAGCCCTGCAGGAAGACCCTGACAACGTGTGACCCTCATTGCTAGGACTTCTAAATGAATGAGTGGAAGAATATTTAGTACATCGTTTGTTGTTTTCTTCACGTAGACCCTCGGGAGAACGAGCCCTCCCAAGTTTATCTGTAGTGGTTGCAGAGTCAGGAAGAGTTAAACTTCCTCTGAACAGTTGCTTTCTCTTTGTCTGGTGGCTCCATGAACTGTGTAGCTGAGCAGGTTGCCCTCTTTGCAGTGGCTGCTAGAAGCCTCAAGCCGGCTTTGTGGCCCACCTGTTGTAAATAAGCAGCAGTCAAACCTCATTCTTTACTATGCAAACCTACCTTGTTTCTTTTTCCTTCTCATCTAGCAATAATTTTTTTTAATGTTTTTTCTTTTCATCATCTTTCAAAGCTACCTTAAATTCTTTAATGGTCCAGGACAGGGTAAGTGATACACTGAATTCCCTATTACCAGTCTAGCTGCCTAATTGATAAGTTGATACTGACTTGTCTAAGAAGACTATTGGCACTTTGGGCTTATCAACCAGGTTGATATGTGGTTGATGTACGGCCTCAGCTGTGGTGAGAATTACTTAGTTTGAGAGCGTACCTTTTTGGCTCTGGAGACTCTCGGGTATGGCAGTCCTTGTTTTTCTGTTTGTCTAATCACTAGAGCCATGACAACAATTTACGAAGCCATGTTTTTCACCTTTTCCCCCCTACGGCAAGCTCATAAAACATTTTTGTCCATATATGTTTTGTCCTCAGTGGACTCCTATTAGGATATGAAAATGATGATGTCCTAGAAATTTGAAGCTAAATAGAGGCTTAAGGCTATCTAGTGTAAGGAGGGCAGATAAAATTCAATTGTCGTGCTATCTCTCGTCTATTAGGCGGCTGCTTGGAGTACTGTGTTGAGGATTCTGGGCCAAGAAGGAATAAAGGGCTGGATTGATTAGTGATGTCTGCTGTGGCTGTGGCATGAAGGAGACGAAGTATGAGCACGGCATGTTCTCTATCCCCAATCTCTCCCTTTTCACAGATGAAGTTACCTGAGATGGAAGTGGCACTAGAAATCAAGTGTCCTTACTCTGAGTCCAGGACTCTTTTTACCTCATCTTGCTGAAGTAATTCTTTTTCTTCCAACTGTAAAGTTGGCCAACTAGAGCACTGAAAAAGTAAGCTACTTCTAGATTTCCAATTGAGTTAATTATAAAGTAAAAAAAAAAAAAAAAAAAAGAACCAGAACCCTTCATTCCTTTTCCCAGTTTCTGAAAGAGTTAAGAAATAAGGCTGTTCCATGGTCAGACTAAACCAGATTGTGCTTGTCTACAGTTCACCATATTATCTTGATTCTATTTTTTAAAATAAAGCCTGTTTTATTGAGACATAACCTCCAGTAAGTTCTTTTCCCCCTGGTACTTATTTGGTCAAGGATGTTGCCAGCCAATGCCAAACTAAGACTCCTACAGTGTATTCTCTTTTCTTTAAAAAAAAAAAAAAAAAAAGAGAGAGGTGGAACATTTTAGAAAGATCAAATTTGGCAACTTTGCTATCTCTATATACAATGCTGATAAATGTCACGTTAGCAAATCTTAATCTTTTCAAATAATAATCCAGATGCAATTGAGATGAACAGTTTGGCTCTTAAGGATTTTTTTTTTCTTGAGACAGTGGAATTCTTTTCCCTAGGCAGTTTCCTAATACAAAAAAAAAAACAGTGCTGTCTTGTTTCTTCTTCTTTGCCTTAGCTCATCAGAAATCAAGTCAGCAGTCTTGTTTGCATATTTATTGATGGAACATTCTGTCACATCTTCATAAGTGTTGGAGACATGAGTTTCAGGTGTCAGGGATAGGGCAGAATAGGTGCAATTAATATATCACTTTTTCAAGCTCTTCTTCCAGTGGTCTGTGGACTGCTTTCTCCTGACATGAGTCAGGCTCTTTAATGCCATGGAATCCGTCTTGTAGGGCTTTGTCCATTCAGGCTAAGTGATTGAATTCACAGTTCCACTGATTCAGTGCCTCATTTGTCACTTTGTTGAGGAGAGGTGTTTGGACCCGTTTAGTTGAGAGACTGGCTGGGTTGGGAACTGGGGCAAACCTGCCCTTAAGGCACCATTTCTCTCCTCTTCAAGTATGATTCATAATCAGCCTAGAAGAAGCAGAAAGGTAATAGAGGATGACCAACTGCTCCAAAAAGCTGGCTGCCGTGAAGCTGATTCTTAGTATGATGGGCTCTGAGATGCCTTCCATGCCAGGACCAAGGACTTTAGTGACTTGGGTATTCACAACAAGGGCCTTCCGAAATAACCAGCAGTGGCTTGGTGGAGCCATCTTCTCTAAAATGTATTGGGCCTCAAAGCAAATTTCCATCTTTTAGCCGCCAGCAGCCCAGTGTCAATTAAAGTGAACATACTTGACAGTTTCACTCTTGCAACCCTTGGAAGAGTGGAGTTTCAGAGCCAGAAGCCAGGCTGGTTTCATATTGACCTTCAGCTATGCAGATGTGCCCTGTGCAGCAGCTGGGCTGCCTGCTGAATGGGAATGGGGTAGGCGTGCTGCCCCAGCCTCATTGACATTCCAGGAGGCTGCTTCCTGCCCATCCTCCCCCTTACCAGGTGCCGCATGGCCTATTAGTTCTTCAGGAAGGAGAGCAGGTCAAAAAGGTGTGTGAAGTAGGTCAGAAAGAGGGCAGTCTCTAATGGGGTAGGGGATGGCTACTTATTTGCTGGGAGGAATTGTCTCCTATGGAAAAAGGGTTCCAAATTAAGCCTTAGGATACAAGCGCTACCTCTGAGGGTGCTTTGGCCATTAGGGCTACAACTGCAGGTCTTCTGTTTGTCGACCTCTTGCTCTCCTGCCAAACACACCAGACTCCCTGTAGAATTGCTGGGGTGTGGGGGGAGAATCAGCTTATTTTTTAATTGAAAAATAAATTTCTTCTTGAGAAAATGGGAACACTAAGACCTTCAAGGTAAATGGGAGAGTTAATAGATGTTCCAGTGTCTAGGCCTAAAACAGGGGGCTTGATCTGTAATTAATCCATCACCATAGGATCTGTGGATAAGTTTCACGGAGCCCAGGAATCCCCTGAAAGTGGATTTAAAGTTGTGTTTATTTGTGCACTTGTACATTTGCCTCTGAAGAAGGTCCATAGCTCTTCCCATCAGATTTTCGAGGAGATCTATAACAGCAACAACAGCAGCCCAGGCTTTGCACTGGGCTGGCAAAGCCTAAGTACGCACAAGCCGTCTTCTTAGATGCACCCTGTTTATTACGCAGATTCATTCACCTTCCTGACCCCCTTTGCCCCACTGAACCAGAGCCTTAACAAAGGTGGACCCTGAGTGCCAAGGAGCCATGTTTTCACTCAGCAGCGGTTTGGGGAAACTTCCACTTGTGTAAAAAATACTTTCCAATCACTCTTATTCCATTTTTCTTCAGGCAACTTTCTGATATGGTGCGGCTGACCTTTAAGCCCTTGTATTTTATATTGTTCATACAGTATGTGTCTAGTTTAAAGTTCTTCATTCTAATTTTTCATCACTTGGTCAAAGGTGGCACCAAAATTGAGCTTTGGCCTGTGTATAGCAATGTTTGCTTTTACCCAGAATAATGAAATGAGAATTGCAGAGCTTGTCTTACCCAGCCCACTCCTTTTACCATGGAAGCCCACAGATGTTAGGTAGTTTTCTCAAGGTCATACATCTCATTGGTAGTAGAGGTAATAAGTTCCTTTATCCTTTGTTCTTACTGAAGAAAGGAAGTTATAGAATTAATGGAATTTTACAAATCGGGGGGGTTTCTTTATGGTTATCATTAACAGAAGGCACAGAGTGGTTATATGAAAATCTCACAAAAGTCAATCTTCCCAGCCTTTTTCGGATCTGTATCCTTTCCCTCATCCCCTTCCTCCCCGTCTCCCTGCCCCACCCCCTTCTTCCTTATCACACTGGCTTACAAAGCGCCCCCTCGCTGGGCCCTGCAAAGGCCTTCCTTCTGGGCCCTCTAGGAGCTGGGGCTCTCAAACTCCTGTGGCTGCACCTAGAAAGTGTGTGTATTTGTCTATGTGCTCTTGCTTTAAATGATCTGGTCTCCCCACCACCACCCTGCCCAAAGGAATAGGAAGGTCAGGAGAAGGGGAAGAAAACTACCACGGAGTGTGTCCCCCCTGGGGAGACTTGAGACTTGCCACTTCCCAGGATTCCAGGTATAGAAGCGTCTTTTCTTCTGGCAGAAAGCTGCAGAGTGTGGGTAGAATGGCAGGATTGTTAATAAATTGCTGTTCGTTTTCTTCTTCATCGTTCTTAGTGGCTTTAGAAACTGTGTCTGCTCTTGACTCGAGCCTTCTATAGGGCCAGAGATGTTTCCACAGAGAACCCCTATCTTACATATAAGAACCCCTTTCACCTTTGTTCGGATTGTCCCACCATGTTGCTGCCTTTAAAAAAAAATGTGTTATATATATAACCTAGATTATGTCCCTATAAAGTCCATTTGTAACGACTCCCTCATGAGCTTAGCAAAAGTATGTCTAGACAATTTTTTCTGGCCTTCCCTCCCAAAACTCTTTGGGTTAAAAATAGGGAAGAATTTGTTTTAAAACAGTGTTGTATTGTATCTTTAACCTTTTGTCCAAACGCATATTGCCTGTTTAAGTTTTATTTAGAGAAAGTGTGTAACTTATGAACCAGCTCACTCAGACCTTGCGACTGCCCCTGGCCGGCCTTCCTGCTGCCAGTGGATTAGCTGTGTCTCCAGAAGTGTTTTACAGGAAGCTTAGACGGAGGGAAGCACTTAATTATTATCCAAATTTTTCCTTTTAGTTAAGTCTTATGGTAAGATATCCCAGAGATTATATTTTTAGCAACCACTTTAAAGAGACTGGGGAGATTAATTTAAAATTGATAATCGCATGGCAGCACCACAGCTTAACAAGCTCAAGGTCTGCCTTGTGGAGCTGGCTGCTCTCGGGGGACTCTGGTTCAATTCTCTTTGCTGCCAGTTGAAATCAGAAATCACAACTGCAGTGATTAGCAGTGAATTCCCTGATCTCCGTGCCCCAGGCAGAGAGGGAGGGAGGCTGTTTTCTTGGTAGCCAGTGGTTAACCCCTTTGTGGGAGGGATGAGAAGCAGAGGAAAGGATTCACAGCTGTGAGGTGGGGCCTAGTAATCTCTATCTTTCACTGCCCAGGTAGTTCCGAGCATCATCAGGTCTGGAAGCCACTGCTCTGCGGGGAGTGGTGGTGACCAGTGGAAGAAAGAGCCTGTTGGCTCAGCCAAAGGCACTCGGTAGCCACCTTCAGCGCTGGCACCTGGACCTGCCTGGCTCAGAAGGCCTCCAAAGGCCTCCAAAGGCCCTGCTTCCATGGCTGCCGAGAGCTGTGTCAAGCTGGGAGAGCTGTGTACGAGGAAGCAGAAAAGCCTGCTTTCTGCCCCTCTTCCAGCTTGCTTTTTTAAAAAATGGCCTCTGGCTACCAAGTGGACGATTACGGATGGTATCGTAGAGCAGCGGTAAGCAGTGTTAATGAGCTGCAGGGTATCGGACACAAAAAAGAAAATATTTTCCCTGCGGGCCAAACAAAATTAATTTAAAAAATTAATGTAAACCACTAATGCTGCAAGTGCCTCCATTAAATTATGGGACTGTGACACGTACAATGCTGTATTTTTGCCATTGAATTTGTTATCTAAGAGGTATTCATTGTTTGTTATGGTGTGAAAAGCTGTTTTCCTCCAGATAAGCTTGTTCATTAGTAAACTGGATCCCTGCCACCACCCTGGTTCTTCGCACTGAAGTTAATGCCTTGTAGCGTAAATGCAGACAGCCGCTCTGCATTTAATATCAGAAATGTAAATCAAAAGCGGCCAGCCTGGTTTGAAATGGCTTCAGTCTTTCCCGGGAAGAAATCTGTGGAAAAAAATTCTTCTCTCTGCTGCTTCTAGCACCACTGCTTTGGCAGACAGGCCCTGAAAGAGGCTGATAATTATTAAACAAAGTATCTTGTTTCCCACTGAGGTCTCCAGATCGCTCTGTCATTAAACTGGATTTATTTCTAGGGTTTCATTCATGCTGTGACAGTTTGGGATTGATAAATTCTGTGTTTTAATTTCAGGCAGAAATGAAACTGGTCAAATGCAATTTGGGAGAGGAAGAGCCCTTGATAAGATGGCTGTGCATCTTAATGCCTAGACACAGAGCCAGAATAAGGAAGGCATCTTAGTGTGGGGCGGGGTGGGGGGCAGGCTGAGCCTTCAGCCAAAGCAGACAGCCACCAGAGCCGGCCTCGGAGGCAGGCCAGAGGCAGGCCAGGAAAACCGTGTTAGTGCAGTCCCAGAGCACCCCTCAAATGTCAGGCCCCAGATCCAGGTTTGAGAGTACCGTGGCAGGGCATGTGCTGTGGCAGTGACTGCAGGCTTTGCTGTTTCCCTGGGCTCTGTGGTCCTCATTTCACAGGGCGTAGCACTGGCCCAGCCCAACCTGAAGTGTGTGTAGGTTCTCATCGCACATCTACACTCGGTTCCTCAAGGTATTGGATAAGTATTGAATAAGCTCAGGGCCCGTGTTTTACTTTTTCAAAGGGAAGCCAAAATTACTGACTTCTCTGATTTTTTTTTTTTTTTTTTTTGGCTCCTATTTACTTACTGAGCAAATACCGAATTCAGCACTGTTTCACATCTGAGGGGTGCATCAGTCACCAGTAGAGAGCGGAGAGAAAACCTGATTAGCAATAAGCTCATTTCCGCAGAAACAGGGTAATTAAGATGCTGCGTGGAAAAGTGGTGGAGAGCCCTGACCGGTCAGCTTTTGGGGGTCCTGCAGGGGGCAACCTGTCCTTGCCCTGATGTGGAAACAGCTGAACTGACTGACTCGCAGGAAGGGTGCTTAGGTCCTCCTAGGGCTCTATGGATTTTCATGGGGATGCTGGTATTTTACTGGCTCAGAGCACTCCCTACACAGGCCCATAACAGAGCAGCAAGTAGGAGGACGGTCAGGACGAAACCCTGCCTCCTCTTCCAGACTCTCCATTTCACTAATGAGGAAACTGGGGTTCTCACTGATGACTTGCTGCTAAAAAAAAAAAAAAAAAAAGGCGCAAACTAATTCATTCAAAGAGGCCCAGCAGGTACTTGTGGCCAAAGGCTTCTAACCGGAAGTGCTAATCACATATATTAAAGCAGCAACTCATCTGCCATCACTAAGATGACCATGTGTCCTGGTTTGCCTGGGACAGTCCTAATTTATGCATGGTGGTGTTTTAACAGCACCCTCTTTCATGCTTAAAAGCATCCTAGTTTGAGTGCTACATGATATGGTCATCCTCACAATCACCCACAACCCAGCCAGTTTGTTCAAGGTGAGTCACAAACCCACTGGGCCCAGTGAATCAGAATCTCTTGTTTACGAGTTGTAGAAGGATATGTACTGAACAAAACCAATGAAATAAGGTTTAAAAACATGCAGAGCAACACCACATGTTGCATTTATATACCTATATAGCAAAAGTATAAATACCATACTATGCAAAATAAATATCAAATGAGTGATAGCATCTCCCTGTGAGGAGGTATTTGAAATATATATTTCTTAAGCTGGATGGTGGCTCTATAGGTTTTCCTTACATCCATTCTTATATTACCCTCTACTTTTCCATAGGCAGAAATATTTTATAATTTAAAAATAAGTTTTAAAAGCTTTCAAGATAATTAGGATTAGACCAGAGGAAATAATTGCATTCAAGCATGGGGGCATGTGAGTGAGGGGGAGATTATACTTGGGGTCAGGCATCTCAAGAGTTGCTGTTGGCCCCTAGAGATGACCTTACTGTGAACCTGACTAAGCTCTGCATTCTACCTCAAGGACAGCGCTGACAGACAGGGTCTCCAGGAAGAGGCAGTGTGACCGGCACAGGCTGCCTGCCCAGTACCTGGCATCGATGTTCCTAGTACTCAGACTAAGGGTTTCATCCCAGAATCTAGCAGGAGAAAGCTGGCTGTTTGCATTCCGGGCGGATTTGCCTCCATCGACTCTGCTGTTTGGTCACATCTAGTTCACAGGTTGATATTTACTGTTGTGTCGTTGAGGCCAGCTCTTGCCCATAGATTTTTCATAATTCCTCTATTTCCTTCTCACTCCAACCATCACAATAAGTCAGGTCCTTTCTCCCCACCACCTACAGCAAAGAGGAAGGAGCACAGAGAGAAAGGCGGGGTCTCAGGGAAAGCCTTCGGGTGAGGGTCCAGGGGCCACAGGCAACTCCCTAGCATCCCTTGGAGGACTCTGTGCTGATCCACAGAATCATGGTGAGATCTGGAATACGTGAATCTTGAGGAAGTTTTATTTCTGCCCAGGAGACTGTACTTTTAGGCTTGTAGCTTCCCTGCAAATACCATAACTGCATCTAATTCTGAGCTCGGAACCGTCTGGCTTCCAGAGACTGTGGTTCTAGGCAAAGAAAGGACCCACAGACCCTTCCCCCCGACAGTTTTGCATCTTTCCAGTTGATGTGCATTTTCAAGCATATTTCTGGAATCTCTGTCTGAGTAGATACGGGTATCATTCTAGTCATGCTGGCTAGCTTATGAAAGCAGCCAGGGGTGGGTAGGATGGCCCCAGAAGGAGAAGGGAGCGTTCCACATGGGAATGGATTTTCCAAGAGGAATTGAGACAAAAGATAGAGTCCTGAGAACACGGAGTTTGGCCTGAGTGCCCATCTTACTCTATCCATCATGATGTGGTTAGCACTCTTTCACACGGGCAGGTGGTCCTTGGCAAGAAGGTGACTATTTGATTGGGATATTTTACTTTTAGGCACCTGGTACAGTGACCTGCAATTCAGCATGTGATTGATCTGAGCCTCCTGACAGAGGCAGCAGGAGGTAACCTTTACTGAGCACATACTGTGTACCGGGCACTTTGGTAAAGCACTTTATATGACTTTTTGCTCGTATCTCTCTCAATCTCAATCTAATTGAAGTAGGTATTTGGATGAGCCAATATGAAATTGCCATTTTTCATTTTCAAAAAAGGAACTGTCATTTTTGTATGTGAAAACAGTCAAGTATCGGCAATTTTATGTGGTGCAATCTAATAATCTTATTGTAAGATAAAATTTAATCTTATTACAGTAAGATTATATTCAAAAAAAGTCAAATACCAGCAACTTTGTATGTTTTAATCTAATAATCTTCTGTATTTGTTTTCCAAATGGAGGAACTCAGGCATGGAAATGCGCTCTAAGTCAGCCCAGCTAGCAGGCAGCAGAGCTGGAATCTGAATTGCAGGTCACTGTACCAGGTAGTGCATCTCCAGACCGTCGCGCCGAACGGCTGCACCAGGCTGTCTCCTCCTTGGGTGGGAGACAAAGGCGTGTTTCTGTGGCCTAGGTGTTCACGTTGGTTCTTCCACACCTCGGCCAGCTCTGAGATCAAAGATGGCCGGCCAAATGAATCCAGTGTTTCCTGGAGTCTTGGGTCACACCCGTGATGCTCTGTTTAAAAAGAATGATATGTAGTGAGCACACCAGAAATCCAGAAGATGGAAAATCTTTCTTTAGGATCTCTGCTCCTCTCTCCAGCGAAGAAAGAAATCAGTGTGGTGCCAGCAGAGGTGTTCTCAGCGGGACCTGGCCCATTAAATGAAAGACTTCCATGCTGAGCCAATCAAGAGAGACCTGGACAGAAATCAGACTCTTTCCTGCCCTGGAAGCCCATGCCTGGAGTCTGTAATTCATCTGTTAAATCAAGTGTGCAGCCGGTGGTTTAGCACAGAGGGGGACTGCAGGGAAGGGAAGAGAGAGGGGCAGGAGCTGCAGCCCTTGCATTTCCAGCATCAGAGTCAAGTTAGGCGAAGGAAACAGGGCTGTGATAGCTTCTTGGACCTTATGTTTCTGGCAAAGAGAAACCAGCAGGAAAGATTTTTGAAAACTGATAAGCTGGTGGAAGACATTAGAATAATGGCGGAGAGGCAGGGACCCCAGGGGCTGAATAAAACAGTTCTGCTATTGCCTTTCAACAAGACTGAATAAAGTTTAGGATTTTTTTTAATCGGACTTGTAGCCATTTTTAAACTTTCATTTTTCATAATGTCACAGATAATCTTTTTATCTATTATCCACTGGCTCTTTTCTGAGAGGCATTTGCATCAAACAGTCCTGCGCAGATCATGACTGTCTCTAGTGGGGAAACCGGCTTGAAATGAAAGGTTATTCACTCCCTCTGCTTTCACTGGCTTTGTTCTTGATTCTCGCACATTTTTTTTACATCTGAATTCGGGTATTTCTGGAGTTTTTCTTTAGAAACCCTTCCATTCTGAGATCTAAGCATATTCAGACTCCAATCTGTATGTCAGGGGTTACAAAGCTTATGTTCACTGAAAGTGAAGCATCTACTTTGAAACGTTTGTCAGATACCCCATGTCCTCCAAAATCCCCTCAGAGCATTTCCTGCCGAGGCAGCAATCATAAAAAGGCGGGCATTCACGCAGTGGGGGGCCCTTTTCCCGGGTGCTGGCCCCCCCAGTGGTGGTGGAGCTGTGGCCTTTGCAGCATGCACTGCTGGACGTGAGCTGGGCAGCCCGCAGCAAGGAGAGTGGGTCTGGGGGCTGGATATCCTTCCACCCGTCCTCCCATGTGGGGACTAATAGACCAGGCTCGTCCAGCAGGCAGAAGTGGGGCTGTGTGGATAGGACGCGGTGGGGAACCAAGGTGTCGCCTGGGCTCATGGGGAGAGGAAGCAAAAGCCAGCCCCTTGTATGCGAAACCCCATTGAGAAAAGTGCCCTAAAAGTCATGGGGATATGACCGATGGTTTCTGTTCAGCTTCTTTTCCTTAGCTCATCCTCCCAAGCTGTCGGGGACTCGGGGGGAGGGAGGACCAGAGTTGTTCTCAGGCCTACGTGACAAAGCCTGTCATAAAAGCATCCTCCGCTTCCCCTCCAGCTGCCTCCTCCGCCGTTCCCCAACACAGAGCCTAGAAACGTTTCCTTCCCTCCCAGCGATCGCTGGGAGCAGCCTGCAGAGGCAAAAGGCCTGAGGGGCCACTGCCATTTACACGCTCAGACTGTGCGCTGAACTTGCCCCCAGACAGCTGCTCTCAGGCCAACAGTGACCTCACAGAACAGCGGCCAGGGGCGTGTTCTTCCATCTGTGTATCTAAAGAGCCCCTAAAACAAGGGAACATTGGGCCCAAAGAAGTACTGACAAGACAAGCCCCTCTGGCTCAAGGGCACTGCTTTGGGGCGCTGGCCACACTGCCCCTCCCAAGGCCTGCGGGAAGCAATGCCGCTCTCATTCACTACACGGGATGTGAAGGCCAGGGAGGCCCAAGTGATGGCCGAGTTCGCCGGGCTGGTGGCTGAGTGGGCCTCAGAATGTAGATCTCTCTGGGTCTAAATTCCTTGCTCCTACCATCTGCCGCCTCCCTAAGTTGTCAGGACTTCTTCGGGGCACGCGGATCCTTTATCTTAGGGGCTCTTTAGATCCAACACAGTGATGGCGGCTGCTGTGAGGACTTGCTCTGAAGAGAGAGGCAGCATTACTGGGGTAAAGTAGTAAGGTAATTTCCTTGTCCCTGAGCTCCCCAGACCTTTGAGCCAGTCATCAGACTTTTATACTTTTATGACTGAAAGGAAATTTCTGTGAAGTCATAAATACACTAGAAGCCCTTGTAACTGAGTACATGAAAGTATTCTCTCCTTGGGTGTGGGAATCTCTCAGCAATGTGGCAGGAATGTAGAAATCAGTTCTGAGTTGGCAACCAAACATAACAGATTTCCCAGTTGTAACAAGCACACATGTAGCTGTGGCTGTAAAGCTCCCCCTTGAAGCAAAATGTAGCTTTCTAAGGTGTAGTTTTCCTCCTTTACTGTAGCTTTTCTGTGAGAGCTCTGAGTTTAGTTTCATTGTATAGATATTTATAACACTTTGAATAAGTGGAGTGCCTGCTAAATTGTGTCTCTGTAACTTACTCCAGAGTTAAAGGGAATTGTAGTTAATGTTTCAGCATCCAGATTTACAGATGCACCCGGACTGGCAACGTGGGTGGGGTGGGCGGCGCACCAGCGCTGAACTAAGACCCGGGAGCTGTTGGTTCTAGCCCCAGCCTGCCTCTCACTGCGACTTGAACAGGTATCTCTGCTTCTGTAAGCCTCAGAAAGAGAGTGAGACTACCTGCCCTGCCCCCCCCCCCCAACCTTGGTGGACTGGTAAGAGTTCCAGGGCAAATTAGAAAGATTGGGTGCTGCTGGAAGTGGCCTTGGGCTGGAGCTCACCAGGTGTGCATGACAGACCCAATTTGCTCGTGTCCACTTAGGAGCTTTTGATTCACAGGACGTGCTGTTACCCATTCCTGGGGGGAAAATACCGTTGAGATCTACACCAGTCCACTCTTTGACAGGAAGCCTTGGCTCCTGGCAACAGAGTTACGCACCGTCTCCTTTGGACGCCCTGTGCTGCGTTCACGCTCCCCTGCCTGCCACACGCTTCATAGTGCACACCCTTCTCTCACCCGGACCTGGCTGTCGAGCGGATAATCCGCCAGCCCTCAGCTTGCCTGCTGCTGCAGTTGGCATGGCTCTCAAAACTCTGCAGCCACCAAGCCTGCAGAAGCAAACCTCTAGGCCTCCCGGGAGGTTCAGGGATCCCCTTGTGGCTGAGCCCTTAACAGAAACTACAGTCTGTAAAAAGAATAACAGTTAAAACTTATGTGGGTTTCAAATGTACCATATGCTCACTGATAACATTTAGAAAATCCAACACACAGTAAGAAAAAATATTCACATATGCCATCGATACATTTTACATAGTTGTGTTGTTTGTTCAGCTTTTTTCTCGTAACATTTCATCACGGGTGGTAGCAGTTAAGTTTAGGGGCTTGGATTCTGGAGCCAAACCGCTTGGGTTTGAATCCAGCTCTGCCACTTGGACAGCTCTGTGACCTTGGGCAGGTTTTTTGATATGTTTATAATTCCATTTTCTCATCTGTAAATTAGGGGTAACAGTACCTACTTCAGAGGGTTGTTTTGAGGCATTAACACCAATAAAGGACTGAGAATTATGCCTCCTGCCATGCAGTAAGCACTCAATAATCTAAGTTGGTAATATTCCTTTTTTAAAAAAAACATGATGTATTAAATAGGAGTGCAGTACTTTAAAAATTCCATGCTCTGCTCCCTCCTCAGTCACTGAGCGTCTGAGGACTAAGCCTAGAGCCTCATCCCCCTCTGTTCCCCCTCCCCTCCATCCTTGTACACCTGAGGAGAGCAGGCACTACCCAGAACTGCATCTTCACCACGTTTAAGGCCGAGCGGCCTGCCTTACCATTTGCATCAACGCCAGACCCTAGTCTGGTGATCACGGAATCGGAGACTCAACGTCCAGTACCATTTGCCAGCACATCCCTTTATTAGTGGAGATTATTTGGGGGCAGGTCAACAAGCCGTATATGTCTTCAGCAATGCTTTGTTTTTCTCCCCCAAACACAAAGTGCTATTTAGTCCTCACGTCGCCTAGGAAAGCAAGGGAGGGACTGTTTTTCCCATTGAGCAGAGAGGAAAGCTCAGTCCCCCGGGTGGGATTAGACTGCAGGTCCATTGCCGCCAAGGTGAGTACCCCATCCCGAGGACTTGCTCCCCTCAAGCTGTCGTGACCTCTCCACAGTAATGACTGGCTGCTTTAAAGGCTCCCCACACGAGTCTCTGGAGGAACAGCAGCGCCTGGGCCCAGGAGCAGAAGGCCTGCCTCGGTCTGAAGGTGGCAGGCCAGGTGCAGCGCCACAGAACATGGCAGCTCAGGCAGCCGTCGATGCTGTGCCCTCTCGTGTCACGCTGAAAGGGGGAGGATGGGGTCAGACTCGTGATCCTTAGAGTCAGAACAGAAAAAGAAGCCCAGGCCCCAGTTCTACTCCTCTCCTTTCAGAATCCTCCCTCGAGGGGCTCTGACTGTGGCTGAGGGGAGAGGAGGCACTTCTTCACGCACAGTGCTGACCGCTCCACCTTGACGGTGGCCTCTGCTCTGTCCTCACTCACATGACCACGGGAAGCAGCTCTTTACAGCAGTAGTTCTTGAACTTGAGTGTGCACCAGAATCTCCTGGAGAGCCTGTAGAAACACAGACTGCTGGGGGGGGTCCCACCCGGGGGGTCCCACCCCTGGGGTTTCTGACTCAGTAGACCTGGGGTTGGGCCCCAGAATTTACATGTCTGACAAGTTCCTGGATGATGCTGGTCCAGTGGCCAGGCTTTGATATCCTGTCCTTCGATAGCCCTGGTTAGCAGGCCTTGATCCCTGCTCAGGAACATGACAGATGCTGAGCTTTTCAAATTCAAGTTCCAAACATGAGACAACCAGGCAAGAGCCCTTCCTGACTCTGTGCGTTCAAGGACCACAGAGAGAGAAACAGTAGCTCTCTGGTCTTGGGACAGGAAAGTTCTCTGCAGCTGCTGCTTCTGTGGATGGGGGTGGTGAGTGCACTGACTTTGATGAAGACGAACATGTCCAGAACCACCCAAATAGGGCAGATAAGAATTACTGCTAGCTGCTTTGTGGGCAGAGGTGCAAAGCTGGCACTGAAGCAGCCCCTCTTAGGGGCCAGTGCTATTTGCAGGAGTGTCAACTTTGGCCACTTGTTTCTGGCTGACCCCTCCAGGAATTCTCCCTCTTCAGCTCACCTCCTTGGTTAAGGAGCATTGAAGTGCTGTGGCAGAAACTCGGGAATTAGAAGCTTGTGTGCCTGCTTCGTCACTTACTAGCTCAGGGGCAAGAAGGTTTCGGAACCATTCCAGGCCTCAGTCCCTTAATATGTAAGATGGAGATAATCTCTGTCAACCTCTCAGGCTGTGGGGTGGACCCAACTGCATCGCTCAGTTTTGTGCTGTGCATTCCGGGGAACGTCCCTGAGGTTAGGGCTCTCGGCAAGGAAGGCAGCCACAAGGGCGGCCCGGGTGCTCTTTGGAAATACTGGACGGGGAGACCTGAGGCCCGGCCTGGCTTTTCCACCCACTCACCTTCACGAGCCACTCCATCCTTTCAGTTTCAGTGTCCTCCTCTGTACCATGAAGTTGGAGTAAATTCAGAACCTCTTCTGGCTGTAAATGGTTTGAGCCCACTGTCAACTGGAAGACTCAAGTAGAGGCTGCAACGTCTAAACACCCAACCGGCAAGGAGCCTTTCTTCCAGACCACCCAGCTGGGTTGGTGGGGCAGTTCTGTGGTTCCGGGCACTGACGACCAACCTGTCCCGCCGCGCCGAGCCTCAGGTTGCTTCAGGGCAGCCCTGACACCGGCGCCCCGCCCCGCCCGTGCCTCCTTGCCTGGCCGGGATGCGGAGTCGGCAGAAAGTGCACGCGCTCTGCGTGGCGGCCGCCAGCCCCGCGCCGGCGCGCCCGGCTCGCCCGGCTCGCCGCAGCCAATCGGCGCGCGCACCGCGGGTGACCTCCCCCGAGCCCGGAATAAATCGTCAAGTTGCCCCGCCGCGGGTTTCAGTCTTCTGGGCTAATTAGCGGAGCCGGTCATGAGCAGCGCGGAGGGTCGGGCCGTTTTGCGGGCCGGGGAGGGGCGCGGGAGGGCGGCGCGCTTCTCGGGGGCCGAGGCCTCCCCGCGCCGCGTGTAGACGGCTGGCGCGGCCGCCGCCCGGAGCCGCTGTCGGGCCCGCTTCCCGGGGCGCGGCGACCTCGGCCGCTCGGTGCCCGCACCCCGGAGAGGAGGGTTAGGCTGGCCCGGCGGGGACGCCGCGCGGCCGCCGTCCTCTCCCCTCGGACCGTCGACTCGGCTCTCCCGCGGCCGAGATGCATCAGATGCTGAACGTGCCGCCTGCCTGTAGACCTCAGATGCGCCTTTCCCGGAGATTCTGCACTTCTGGAAATCCCGAGACCGCGTCGTGGGTTTTGTTTTTGTCTTCGGCTCGGCTTTGGCTTTGATATTCTCTGGCTACCTGGATACGTCTTTCCTTTGTGGGTAAGTCTCCCGTGGATCGCAGCACCAGTAACCAACCCCAGGGAGCATTCGCCTTTAAAATCCCCAGCCTGGAGGCGCCTCGGGCTGGAGAAGAGGACCCCACTCCTGACCACGTAAGGGCTCTCAGATTCCACCTTTCCTCTGATGGGGAGAAATATCATTTCATGGCAGAATTTTCTTTAAGCACATTGTCTGATAGGATTGGCAATCACTAACCAGGAAAATGAGTAGCAATTAGGAGTTCAGTAATAAATGGAAATCTATTGTCCTAATTGAGTGGAATTACTGACGGGTAATGGCAACACTGAATTCTTCAGTTTAATTAAGAGTTTATATAATTATAGTGCACTTTTTATTTCTTGGGGGAGCCATGGGGTAGGAATTAAATAACCAGCGTGATGTGTAAGAAACCCATTTAATGGATAAGTAACCGGTGCATTGAAATAAACGTGGGTGCCTTGCTCAAGTAATGGGAACTTAAATGAAGTCCTAATAAAGGCATGTGCCAGCTTGGACCAAGCAGGACTTTCTTTCAGCTGCTAATTCCTGTCTGATACAAATCCGTGTGGCTTAGAAATTATTAGCTCATCTCTGACACTGGCATCGGCTGTTCCAAAGACAGCAAAGCTCAGCGCTCCCCCGCAGTGGGATTAGCCCCCATCCGTGCTTTCTGGAACTGTGTTTTCCACATTCCCCAAGAATGAAATGAGAGTGTCATTTGAGGGTATTCTGCTGTCTGGGGTTTCTGTATCAAAAATCTCATGATTGTTGATAGCTGAAGGGGCTGGCAAGCCCCACTGAAGTCACGCAGCCTCAAAGCAGAGCGAGTGTGTAAGTGTGGAATTTGAGCACTAATCTGTAATTATAAAGATGTGATTTTCCTCTTTGGTGGTGTATTGTTTCCTTTACTATTATGTTCTCATGAAATTGTTCCCCTCGTGGGAAGCAGTGGAACTGGAGAGAAATCCCTTCTCAGAGGATAATTTTCTTGTTGTTTTTTTTTGTTTGTTTTGTTTTTTTTTTTTTGTTTTTGGTGTAGGTTTCTCGGAATCCTTTTAACCCTGCATTGGGATGAATGTGTTTATTTCTGTGAGAAGTTCCAGCAGATTTGGAAATCACTAGGTTTCGAGTGTACTGGGAAATAATCAGCACGTCAAATAATAATATTTATTTATACCTTGGCTGCTGCTTCTTGCTTGCATAAGGTCTAGATTTTTCAACAGGATGAGCAGGGACTACCTTCTCCAGAGAGCTCCCATATCACGAGTGGGCTCAGGGAGCGCCATGAAACTTGTATTTCACTCCAGAAGAGACAGCAAATGACAGGGATGGAGCAGTGCATCTTTAATGCTGCATGGGTTTTAAAGTTTGCAAGGCCTTTGGGAACTTATCCATAATTCCCTGCTGTTAACGAGAGAAAGCGGGGTTGGAAGAATGTTTGCTGTGTGTGCGTCTCCTGGCCTCAGGCCTTCCAGGTGCGTTGTAGGTGCCTGGGGACAGAGTGGGGAAGTGACATGAGGCTGTACTGGTGTTACTGTCCAGAATCTTAAGGACTTATCTCCTCTGGTTTTTCCTCTGTCCCCCAGCCCTGTTTTGTCATTACTGCCATGAAAGTCTAACAAAACTGTCAAAAATACCTGCACCTGTTCTACCAGAACCATGGCCTCTTCATGCAGGCTTATTTTATTGGCTTGCTGCTCCTTATGTTCTCCTCCAAGACACGGCACACTCCTGTACAACAGACAGATTCTTGAACACACAACACGGATGGAAATTTGAGACTTGTAACATCCAAGGATGACATATTGCCATGTTTCCTAACTTTTCATAAGGGGTCATTACTAAAGATCACAACTTCCTGATGTCCCTTTTTTTCCTAAGCTCTCACAGTTCCTTCACACACCTGCCTGTTAACTGTTAAAAAAGCTCCATGATGTAAGAAAGAGAGTCAAGGATGGCCATTCTCTCCGAAATGCTGCCCTGGCTTAGCCAACCCCAGCATTCTCGTTCTGACTAGTGGGTGTTGGGTGCGATGAAAGTTTCCTTCCATGATAACATCTTTAAGATTTGGTTCCAGATTCCCTTTTTTCTTTCTATAATCTATCACCTCTATATTTATCTAAAATCAGCCTGAACTGATAGAAAAACTGATAGGTTATGGAGCTCCCGGCAAGTCAGGAGCAGATTCCAAACTCTTAATGAAATGATCCAACTTAGAAACAGGACACAAACTGGCCTGTAGGCTCTTAGAATACATTGTTAGTCTGAGGGCAGAAGCACTGGGAAAGATGACAGTCACAAGCCCTGTTTCCGCATTTTTTTCATCCTCCTTCCCACTCAATCTTGGGTTCCCTGGATAGGCCATGTCGTGGGTATCAGTCACCACTTGTCTGCTGGTTGCACAATGCAGATTACTAACTTCTGCCCAAGTGATGCCTCGCAGCCATAGGATAACAATAGCACATAGAAGAAAGTAACGCTCCTGTTGGTCTGGGCCCCAGTCCAAGGGGATTAGCTACTGGAAGTACCTGAAAGGCATTGTTGAAACACACTCACGTGTAACGCAGTTCCTTGGCCTGGATCTCAAGGGCAGGGTAACGTCGATGTCTTTTTGTTACCTCTAAAGTGACATGTGCTTTTCCAGGTAACACCCGACCTGCTGGCTCACAGTCTTCCCGTTGTGGCATCAGAAGAGTGCTCCGAGGTCACGTAGGCCCTGGCATTGGCATCTCCTAGGGAGCTTGTCAGAAATGCTGAGCCTCACATCTGCCTCCTGATTTTTCAGATCAGAATCTGCATGTTAACAAGATCCCCAGGTGATCTGTACGCGTTTTGACAGGTTGCCTTCTCCCGTGACGCAGACTGGCGTTTAACAGGCAGGATATTTACGCAGGAGTGCCCTAAGGATTAGCACCGGTGGGAGGGACGCAGCAGGGCGGGAATGGTGGGTGGAGGGAGAGGTCGAGCTGTGGTTTAGGCCCAGGGTCAGGCTTCCCTGACCACATGGGAAGCTCCGGAGCGGGATCGGCCTTCAGAGTTGTCCCAGGTTGGGCAGCGGCGGCGCGGCCTCTATACGCCCCGCTGGCAGCACTCCTAGCAGCTGGGCAGCAAGTCCTTCATCGGCCAGTGCCCACCACGCACCTGGAGGTGGGAGAAGCACTGCTCTAGGCTGGGGCTTCTCAGACCACCAGGACCTTCAGCACGGGGGGCAGGTTAGAGATGCGGATCCCGGGCCTGTGGGAGCAGAAGCCGTAGCGGTGGCGCCCAGCACCCTGCGTTTAAGCCACTTCTCCGGGCACAGCTGCACGCTCAAGTTTGAGAACCACCCTTCTAAGGCAGCCTGTTTTGGTTTGTTTTGTTTTTTAATAACAGCTCTAGTGAGAGAAGATTCACATTCTATCTCAATAATAAAATTCCCCCATTTCAAAGTGTACAGGTCAGTCATTTCTGGTGTATTCAAAAGGTTGTACGACCATCACCTCTAATTCCAGAACAGTCTCATAACCCCAAAATGAAACCCCCTATACCCATTAGCACTGGCTCTCCACACCCCTCTCCCAAGTCTGGTAGCCACTAACCTATTTTCTGTCTCTGTGGAAGTGCCTGTTCTGGACATTTCATAGAAGTGGAACCATACAATATGTGACCTTTTGTGTCTGTTTTCTTTCACTTAGCATAACATTTTCGAGGTCTGTTCATATTGTAGCATGAATCAGTACTTCGTCTTCTTAAATAGATAAATGGTGTTGCATTGTATAGATATACCACATTTTATTTATCAGTTGATAAACATTTGTACTGTCTCCATTTTTCTTGGCTCTTATGAGTAATGCTACTATGAACATTCAGGTACAAGTTTTTGTGTGGACATATTTTTCAATTCTCTTTAGTATCAGCAAATACCTAGGAGTAGAATTGCTGGGGTGTTATGGTAAATCTATGTTTAACTTTTTGAGGAACTTCCTGTCTGTTTTCCAGAGTGGCTTTACCACTTTGCATTCATCAGAGTCCCAATTTCTCCATAACCTCTCCAACATTTGTTATTGTCTGTCTTTTTATTATGGCCTTCCTAGTGGGTGTGAAGTGGTATCTCACGGTGGTTTTAATTTGCATTTCCTAATGACTAATGATGTTGAGCATCTTTTCATGTGCATGTTGGCTCTGTTTATATCTGCTTTGGAGATATCTCTATCCAGATCCTTTGTAGGAGAGACTTTTAGTCCTTGAGGAATCCCTCAGGATGTCTGCTGTGCATCTAGACCTGGGCAGTTGCTTTAGGATTTATAAAAGGGAGCCTAGGATGTGCGCTTTAACCAAGGGAAAGTTCCCAGTAGACGTGGGACAGTGAAAGAAGAGGACAAGAGAGCCCACTGTCAAGGGCCCACCTAGAGAGATTCACATTGTGTTACAATTCGTGTTACAGAAGGACGGGATGTTGCCTGGGTGGCTGGGATAGAGTGAGTTAGGGTTGTGGAAAGGTTTTGTGGAGGTCAGAGGCTGCTTGGAAGACAGGAAGTGTTGAGAGGACAAGGAAAGCAGAGAGGAGAAAGGAAGTCCTCAGTGGGCCTTCCCTGCACACTCTTGTTTTATGGGTTACCCATCCCTGTAAGAGGGGAACTCAGAAGCCCGGGATTTCTGGGAATTCCCTGGCAGTCCAATGGTTAGGACTCCATGCTTCCACTGCAGAGGACATGGGTTCGATCCCTGATTGGGGAACTAAGGTCCCACCTGCTGCGATTTGGCCTAAATAAATAAATAAATAAATAAAAAGTAAACAGCTTGTCACCTCTTTCAAATAAAAAAAAAAAAGGAAGAAGCCCGGGATTTCTTTCAAAAGTGTGCTCCCTCCTGGCCCTAGAAAGATGAAGTGATTCTTCTGTTTCCTCATCTGGAAAAAGAGCACTTGCCTCCACTGTTTATCAGTGGTTGTAAAGGTGTTTATGATACTCTGTGAGTACGTGGAGAGTGTGATTCACTCTAGGTCACAGGTAGTTAAAAAGTTTGCAGGTGTCCCTGAATAGCCTCTGATCCCCCATTAGCAGATCCTGTGGTGGCAGTGCCAGGTGGCTCCCAACCCCCCAGGGCAGGTGCCTCTCTCAGGGCACCTGAGACGACAAGGTGAGTCCTCAGGGCTTCCAGGCAGTTTCTCTTTACCCTTGCACCATAGCTTGAATATGGAATATTGGAGCAAGAGGATTTCAGAGCAGAGGTGCTTAAAGCAAAACCTTGGTCATGCAAGGGCCTCTGCACCTATGATGACAAGCCCAGCAGCGTTACACTTGTGCCAGGCCATCTAACTTACAGAGTGCCCGCTCAGACTTGCAGGGGAGGAAATTCAAGCTCTAAGTCATGACTTGGTTAGTGTCACAGATTAGATGATGGCATGACCAGGACTTAACCCCTGGTCCATTGGACACCTAGCCCAATGTTCTTATCTGAGAGCTTTACTTTACAGCTTGCTAAGGATTAACGATGGGATGTTTTGGTTCTTGTTCTACAAGTGGATCCTCTCCCAGGAGGATCAGGGTGTCACGACACCACGCATTCGTGTTTGTTTGGTGTTGGCACTGTGTGTGTGTAGTAATATGTTACAAACACTCTTGAGGTCACCCTTGGTCTCATGGAAGAAGGTGTTTCAAAAGTATGCAGAGAGGTTAGAGCATTAGGATATTTCCTGAATGCACTTCAGTTCTCAGTTTTTCCCAGGAGCCCTTCGGTGGCTGGGTAGTAATTAGAGTCACTGCTTCTTGAACTCAGTCAACACAGAGCCCTGGCACTGGGAGTTCCGTGTGGGTCAGGATGTTTGCGTACTGGGTAGCCTACACGTGGCATCACAACTTTCTGTCATTTGTCCCCAGCTGAGCCCTCTCAAATGCGCCTTGTTTTATTTTTTTTTTTGAATTTTATATTTTTTTAATACAGCAGGTTCTTATTCGTTACCTATTTTATACATATTCGTGTATATATGTCAATCCCAATCTCCCAATTCATCCCCCGCCCCGCTTTCCCCCCTTGGTGTCCATACGTTTGTTCTCTACATCTGTGTCTCTATTTCTGCCTTGCAAACTGGTTCATCTGTACCATTTTTCTAGATCCCACATATATGCGTTAATATACGATATCAAATGTGCCTTGTTTTAGAAAAGGGTGTATCCACAAAAAGTCACATGACATGCAGGTTTGAGTCGTCTGTGCCCTAGTTTAAATTCACAAAGGATGTGTGCTCAGAAAAAGCGAATCCTCTGATAAAGCAAAGACCTGTGTCATGAAACCGATTATTCTACCTCCAAGCATTCATCTGTCAATCAGAAATTTTACATACTTATTTCTTTAAAGCTAGTTATGTCTGTATAGAATATTTCTACACACTTCTCTTTTTCTGTTTCTTTTGTTTTTGAACAACAGAAAGTGTAAAAGCTCTTTGGGATCATAGATACGGATTAGAGTAGAAGGATGGGCAAAAGTGGCATTTCACCCCATTTTCGCATTTTCTTTCCTTTTTTTTAATGCCAAGCAGGTAGGAGAGATGAGATCTGCAAATTCCTTAATATAAAACTATAAGAGTTTTGCAGTGAAAATGTCTTCACCTGTATTCTTCCCAGTGTCTATGTGCCACACACCCAGTCACCTTTGGTTGATTATCTTGATTGATTAAGCTCTGGACAGAGCCACACCTTTGAAGAGGCTGGTCAGCCAATTCACACACCAGGGGAAAGGCTTCAGTCTAGAAAATGGCCCCAGTGAAGGCTCGTGCAGCATCTCTGGGGTTGGGTGCTTGGCCCCTGTGACGTGCCCTCCTGCACCCTCTTCCCTGGTCTTAGAAATGCCAGGTCATTGGTTTGGGGGCAGGTGCTTCAGAGAACGAAACCACTGTCATTGTGAAAAATTATTCAGTAATCTCTACCAGTGCCTTCCAGATAACACAGAGATAAGGCCCTGGTCCTCTAGGAGGAACCTGCAAATGTGAGTTCGCCTGCCAATAAAAGAAAAAGAAAGGAGCAAGAGATAAAACATTTTATTGTTAGGGAGATAATTTTGCCAATAGTTAAATGGCTGCTTTCTTCTCTTAATGAAGAAATATGCACTTAATGGTCCCCGGCCCTCCCCCGGTGCCTCTGAAGCAGAGATAGTAATATTTAATATTTATCGAGGGCTAGTAGGCAGGTGCTTTAGCACAGAAACCCTGCGGGACAGGCCTACATGATGACATGAAAGCTTGGCAAGGTTATTTTCTCCAGGTTTGAACCTGGGCCTCCTGGCACAGTGGTTTCAAATGTACCTGCCACGCGATAGGAAGTTACTGTTAGATGGTGAAGGTGTGTTTCTCAGAACTCACCGAAACCCTTACAAACCAATAAGTATGTAATTATTGGTTGAACCTCTTGGGGTCATTTTAGATGGTGTGTCCCCCACAGAATGACATTTATCACTTACCTTCTTATACTTGTACAGAATAAAATATATTGTGAATATCTCTCTGTCCAGTTTCATGCTATGCCCCAGGCCGGAGACAGGCTGGGGTTGGACCAGAGCCACGTGCCGGTGCCACCAGGTGTGGACTAGTGACTGAGATGCTGACGGAGCTCCTGCTTTGTGTACCTGTAAGCTTTTTTTGGTGATGTTTTGGGGCAGTTCTATCAAGCAGGCAGATGGTCCAGATGACGTCTTGTAAGGGCCCCTCCTGCTCTATGAGTCTTCATTTTCAAAGCATGTGAGGAATTCAGCAGAACACTTTCCATTTTTCACGAAGGCTCAACTTACAGACGGTGACATATCCATTTTGAAACACCACAAAACAGCATTTGCCCTTGCACTGTGTTCAATCTTACATCCCTTGGACATACTGGGAAGTCGTTGCCTGTTCTTGGTGTTCGACAGTGGCTCACCACCTACTGCTAAATGAGATGACTTGAAATAATGACCTGAGAACTGGGATAGTGTGGAATTGATGTTCACAGGCCGAGTAAGCCAACAGGTACCAGAATAGACGTCTTACACGGAAAAGATGTCTGACAACACGACCCTTGTAATCAAGTCGTATTCACTTCCAGATGCTCCTGGCACCGGGCGCTAGGAAGAGCAGTTCATTCTTGTTTCTTTTTCCTTCTTTTTCTCTCTTTCCTCCCTCCCTCCCTCCCTCCCTTCTTCCTTCCTCCTTGCATTGTTCTTTTCTCTCATAAAGAAACTCTCTGAAATTTACTTCATATACCATATCTGGAACATTTCTAATAGATACTAGAAACTTAGAGTTTGTCTGAGGTCAGCTTTCTCATAAAAGCTTCTCGGGCACTGGATAAGATTACCAGAAGAGGTAATTATACCACCTCCAGATCTTTAGAAGTGAGTCCCATCTAGATCTGACAGCTATCAAGGTCGGGTTCTACTTGAAGCCTGTGGGATTAACTAGATTTAGGATTTAGGAGAGCCCCTGCCACTCCCGTCATCTCTGATTCTTAAAAGACAAATTATTCTTGTAGCCTGTGAGTAATCATGTTTGTGACATACTTGGTTCTTAGCTTTGAAGTTTCATTCATGCATTCAATCAGCAAACCTTTACTGAGCGCCTTCTACGTGCAGGCAACGTGTTAGGGCCCGGTGAAGAAAACAGACCCCGTCTCTACCCTCACGAAGCTTCTGTTACTTAGTGCGAGGTACATAAGCTTTTTGGAATCTTCAGCTACCTTCATAATCTTTGTTGGGCAGTTTGTCATTGATGTATCCTCATATTGATACATGTATACTTGTCATTCTTGGTGAGGTGTAGGGGCCCATCTGTCGTTGGCCTCCTTTTTTTTTTTTTAAATTAATTTATTTTATTTTATTTTTGGCTGCGTTGGGTCTTCGTTGCTGCACGCGGGCTTTCTCTTCGTTGTGGTATGCAGGCTTCTCATTGGGATGGCTTCCCTTGTTGGGAGCACGGGCTCTAGGCGCGCGGGCTCCAGTAGTTGTGGCTCGCGGGCTCTAGAGCGCAGGCTCAGTAGTTGTGGTGCACAGGCTTAGTTGCTCCGCGGCATGCGGGATCTTCCCGGACCAGGGTTCGAACCCGTGTCCCCTGCATTGGCAGGCGGATTCTTAACCACTGCGCCACCAGAGAAACCTTCTTAAAGCAAGGAAGTGCTGCCCTCAGCCCTCTGCTGGGAGGCAGAGGGGGTTCCTGGGATTAGAGTCCCTTAGGAGCTGCATGGCATTTGCCACCTGCCAGAAGACCAGGAGTGTAGTCATCGAATCTTCAATGCTGTTGGCATGCTGTCTTTTAAAAATATGTATTTCTCTGGGTTGGCATGTGTGATCAGTTGAGTCCTTTGGGCAAAATCCATTGACAGAAAGCCTGTGGAGGAAACAAACCTGGTGGAGTTGTCTGGTATGGAGGATATGGAGCAGGGAGGTAGAACGCAGTGAGCTGCCAGGTGTTGGAAAAGCCAAGTCTAGACAAGATGCAGGACAGATCAAGGTAGACACGGTGTGAAAGGAAGAGTCTGGGGCACTGTGGGAGATGAAGCCCTGGAAATGGTGAATGTTGGATGACTGTCACCCACGAGCACAATCACCAGGCTTCCTTGGTGCTGTGCAGTCCCCAGGCCGTCTCCTCTTGGCCTCTACTGCAGTCTGGACGCAGCAGTGGCGTACTACCCCACCAGAGAGATGGAGGTGAACTTGACACATGGTATCAAGCGTATGTGAAGATGTATACAATTGTTCTTTTACAAGATCTGTTAATTCCTTCACCAGATATTTATATTTGGGGTGGGGGGAGGAAATATCTAAAGGAGAGTTGCTTATGCATTATAGAAATAAATTTGCAGGAGGCCTTCTGCTGTCTGTGTTCACTTAAAGTTAGCTGATCACTTCCAGGAAGAAACGCCACACGTGAAATGTTGGTGGTCAGTGTGTTATGCTAAGAAATGAAAAACCTTTTTTATACATTCTTTTTTAAAATAATTCTTTTCATTATGGTTTATCATAGGATATAGAATATAGTTCTCTGTGCTGTACAGTAGGACCTTGTTGTTTATCCATTCTCTATATAGAAAAACCCTTATTTTTATGAATAGTTACATAACATGACTTTCCCTGAAGACTTGAGTAAGCACACTTGTGTCCCCAGCATAGCTTTCGAGGATGCCTAGCTCATCAAACCCTTGCCAACTCTGAGCTCTTTCTGTTTCGTTAGTTATTCTGTGACAATTTGACAGACAAAAGCTAGTGTCCTGTTATTTTATCTGGGAGGTTGTTTTTTTTTTTTAATTAATTAATTAATTAATTATTTATGGCTGTGTTGGGTCTTTGTTTCTGTGCGAGGGCTTTCTCCAGTTGCGGCAAGTGGGGGCCACTCTTCATCGCGGTGCGCGGGCCTCTCACTATCGTGGCCTCTCTTGTTACGGAGCACAGGCTCCAGACGCGCAGGCTCAGCAATTGTGGCTCACGGGCCTAGTTGCTCCGCGGCATGTGGGATCCTCCCAGACCAGGGCTCGAACCCGTGTCCCCTGCATTGGCAGGCAGGTTCTCAACCACTGCGCCACCAGGGAAGCCCCATCTGGGAGGTTATAAAATGCTGCTTCCCGTAGTGTGGAAATGATTCTTTGAGTCTATGCTGTCTTTTCTAGAAGAACACACTTCGTTTTCTAGTTCCTTTCTGGGATAACTCTTTCAGAGAGGACCCCTCCTTGTGAAAATTAAAGGTCATCAAGAAGCAGCCCCAGATGGGATACCCTGACGAAAGGAAGAAGTATCTTAGAGCATCCCTGCTCCACACCACAGGTTGTGTGTGGGCTTGGGGAACTCTGGTATGGGTCTCCATGATAACTAGACAGTTCCCTGGTACATTGCTTAGTGGGAAAGTAAGTGTGGCAAACGATGCTAGTTGCCTTCTAATATGCATTCTCCCCTTCCTCCTCCTTAATAAAACTATTGATTTTTAATTGGACAAATAGGCCAACTAAATAGAATAAAGACTACCCTTCATGGCCTCCCTTGCAGCAAGGTGCTGCCCTAGAACTAAGTGCTGGCTAATTAAGTTCTGGTATTAATGAATTAGTGAAGCGCTGCTTGTAGAGAGTGTCCTTAAAGGGCTAAAAGCATGCCCATCTGGAATGTGGACATAACGGTTGGGGCCGCAGCCATCGTCATGGGCCATGACGTGGTTTTGGGAATGGAAGGCAGTAAAGGCAGAAACATCAGTGTATGTAGGAAGACCCAATGCCCCTGATATTATGGAGTGCCATTCCAGCCCTAGTCTGCCTACCGTGGGCCTTTGACTTTGAGAGAGAGAACTCTTGTTTAAACCACTTATTTTACGTTGTCTGTCACTTGCAGCCAAAGGTAATCCTTACTGACCCAGCGGGGAAATGGCTTTAAAAGGAGCTATCATTGCCCATCCTAAGTTTCTAACATTTGGAAGTCATTTCTTATAGCCAGTCTTTTTGTTACAGTTACACAGTCACAATGGATAACTGTCTGTGTTTAGCTGGAGTGTGGAAAGGTACTAGAAGGACAGAGGAATAAAAATCTCATACTCACCGGCTACAATGTGCTCTAACCAACATTTACCAAAATGCCACTCACAGCCTTGTGCATAATAAAATAATTACTAATTAGTCTGTCATGTGGGCAGCCAAACCATACTTGTATAGTGACTTCTGTGATGTCCTGAGAGTCACATTCATTAAAGCAGTAGTATTTTCTACAAAGGGACCCTTATAAATGGGCTTTCTTTCAGCATTTCCCAAAATATACAGATAATAAATTGGAAACTCTCTGGGGTATGTATGTAAGTATATATATACATATGTATGTAATGGTTGTTATGCTTAAAGTAGCAGAAGATGTCTGTTCCTGACTGTTACGAGGGGACAGGTGACCCCAGGTTATTAGCTGCTAACGTTTGTAGTTTGGGGGGAATGGGAAAAGCACCCCAGGCTTCTCAATTCTACACAGAGTACAGAATTAGAAACATCTCAGCATCAGAATCGACTATGCAGTTGTTTAATCATCATTTTTTTAGTTGATACAAAATATTGGACAGCATCTCCAAGGAGCCCCTGTAAAGAGAGGTGCTCGCTGCATCTGACGTCTGGAGCGGTGGTTGCTCAGGCCCGTGGTCCAGGAAGAGGCACAGTCAGCCTTTTCCCCAGCAAAATGGGATTCTAGACATAGAAATCAGCTCTTCTAACAGTCTTCGAGTCAGAGCATTTTCACCATTGGATGTGACTCGTGGAGGTGATCTGGTCTTGCCCTTTAAGTTGGGGAAACTCAGGCCCAGGAAATCTAACAAGACCTTCCCGAGGTCACATGGGCCCGGGCAGCCCAGGCTGGAACCCAGACCACAGAGTTCCCTACCGGTTGTTCTTGTCATCGCACAACATGGCCTTCCATTTTAAGGACTAGCAAATAATCAAGTTTGGCAATGTACCCACCTTCATTTTTGTTTGAGAGGTTAAAAAAACAAACAAAATGAAATGGTGTCATAAATAAGTCTCCTCTAAGCAGGTCAGGATTTATTTCTTCTCCCCTATCTTGTTTTATACATATATATATGTATATATGTGTGTGTGTGTATATATATATATTATATTTTTATTTTATTTTATTTTATTTTTTAACAGAGGGTATATCCCCAAGACTAGGAACTAAAGGAACAGATTGCTTAGCCCCTCATGACTCTGCCCTGGTGGTGGATCATTAATGGTGTAGAAAATGAGGACCATGTTAGGCAGTCCTGGGTGGGGTGCATGCCTCTTTAAGAGATTTATGTGGCGGTCTGCGCTGGGGAGACGGCGCAGTGGTACATCATCATGCAGGCGACATCAGAGACTTTCTTCTTCGCTTGGGTGCATTATCATAAAATGTGATTTAGACTGGAGCTGATTGATGCAAATGGCCCTATGTTCTTTCCTATCATTAGCGGCCTCTTTCAGTGGCCAGAGGCAGTGATTAAAGCTGTCATTTGGAGCTGCTCATTAAAGACAAGCCCCAGAATAGCAAGAGGAAAAGAGGTTGGAGAGGCATATATATACATATATATGTATGTATGTATGTGTATGTGCGTGTATTTTTTTTTTCTGCCTTAAGTGTGCGTCATCCCTTTCCAGATTGAACCACTGAAATCAAGGCTGTAGAGACATTTCCACCAAGAATACAGAATGCTCTTTTGCAAGTAATATTAGATTTTAGGGAGTGTCACAGTAGATTCTGATGACAGCTTGCCTACATATTATGAAAGGAGATGAGGAGGGTATTGTGTTAGGTTTTGTTAGAGATGGACCCTGGTGAGAACTCATTAAGTCTCCCTCCTCCCAGGCTGGGGACTTCAGAGGCGGGCCTCGGGAGAGCGGAGGGGAGGGCTGCCGAGGGTGGTTTGCCTCGATAAGTCCCATTGTGACAGTGGTGACCCCAGGGATGGAGAGGAGGGGACAGCAGGGAGGGACTCTTTGCTGAGCCCAGAGGATGGAGATGCCTGGTGTCAATCACAGAAGGGTGGGCACCAGCAGACCCCCAAACAGGAGGGGAAGGGAAGGGAAGGGACAAAGCAGAGATCCATATGTGCAAGGAGAGCAGTTGATCTCGAGGACCCTGCTCTCTCTGGCTCCTCGGAGTGGTCCTGTCTGGGCCACGCGGCTGCTTCATCACCCTTGTAGGAAAACTGGCCTTGGTTGGGCGCCTGCCTGTGGTTCCATAAACGTGCATTCACATCCAGGGACGTGCTGGTTTTAGGTTTTTGTCCAAATGGCACTGACAGGTGACAAAAATTCCTCAAAGACTTTTTGCCCAGGCTCCAAATGAGCGACGTTCTACCTACAACGACGGCTGGGATGGTGGGTGGCGGGCTGAATACGGGAAATGGGACTGTGGTAGTGAAACTAGGCAAGGGGCCACCTGTGATGATTGAAATAAACCGGTTTTGGGTCAGAGACGCAACTGGCCGGAGAGGCCTGCACATCCGCCCTGGCCAGTTGATGATTCACTGCCGAAATCCCACCAAACTTGGGCAGAAGCTAGTCTACAGCGCTCCTCAGAAATCCCTCTGGGAGAAAAAAATAAGAAATTGTCAATTTAATTTCTCAGTCTAATGAACTGGTCTTATACATAAAAATTTAAGTTACTTTTTTCTTTATTTTGTTCGTGAAAGTGGAGGCCAACATCAGTTCTGCCACCACACCACGGTCTCCACGACAACTCCTTAGCAGTGGCGGCTCATGTAACTTCACAGTCACAGAGTGAAGCAGAGGAAAGCAGAGGAAAGTTTGACTTTCTCTTCTGTCATTAGTGGACCCCAGGGGCCCCCATGATGGGGCTCAGTGGAGGTGTAGGGGCTTCTTTTTGGTGTGGACAGCAGAGAGTAGGGACGGGCTGAAACTCTCCCCCAGGTGCCAGGCAAGGATTGGACCGAGCTACAGAGAGCACCGCCTTGTCAGGTTCCGAGCCAGCTGTTGGCTTCGAAGGTATGGCCTTTGTCCTCCTCTCTGCTGTGCGCCCCCCTGGCGCTGGCCTGCTTAGCCTGGCTCTGGCGCATCAGGCCCTATCAGTACCGACGCTGGCTGTGATGTTCCTCTCCTCGGGGAGCCGGCAGCAGAACTGAACAAAGTCCCTGGTAATCTGTGCTTAACTGCCTCCCCCCTGGGGAGAAAGCCCAGCCAGCTGGCACTCTTGTGCGGAGCACACTCACTTCCCCTGGCAGCCTGACGACCTGGCAGGAGCCCAGAGGCCAGCCGGCTGCGGGGCCGGCCCACATCGGCACCCCAGGCCACCCAGCCCTGGGTCACGTGCGTTGTGTGCTGCCTTCCAGACTGGACACTGGCTGAACTCACAGCTCAGACATGGCAGCTCATCTGCCTGGGCATTTCCAGGCCGCCCACGTGGCTCTCTAGAAATAAAACACGTGAGTGCTGGGTAAGGAACTAGTGGCTGGCCGGCTACACTGGGGATTCATACAGAACCGTTTCCCCTTGTCTGTTTTCCCAGGCTCTAGGTCGGTGACACAGGGAAGTGTCCTTTGAGTTCAGTCCCCTCTAGGTGGAAAGTTGTATGTCTGCCTTGGATGATGGGGTGGGTGGTGGATGGCAGGGATGACGGAGCATGGACTAGGGAGACATGGGGATCTTGGATGTATACATACATGTTAGAAAATAACTACCTGGAGGGAAAAAAATAAACGTGCAGCAACCTCTTTGGATCTCAGACTTGTTGGGTTTCCTACCCAAGCGCACCTTCCCAGCACATTCATTGCTAGATCTAACTTTGCTTGAAGTCAGAATTCCCTCACTTGAACCAGAATCCTACAGCAAGGGAGCAGGGTCCTGAGGGCCCCCTTGGGGAAGCAGTTTCTTCAGTCACTGCCCTGCTCACAGCAGTGCACGAAGACTCCAGAGTTTTCTCTAGAAACTCTAGATATGGCTTAGGACTTTTTAGGATTTTCCTGCCCAGCCTACAAGAAATATGCCCTGCAAGGTTTGTGGCTTTTTTAGGAGGAACATGCAAAAAGCATCTATTTGACTTAGGAGCCGTCCAGACACTAACGTGTGTGCCCCCCAGTTGGCATAGGCAGAGGTCAGCTAGGCTGTTTTAACCAAGTGTACAGCTGTCCTGATAAGAGACTGGGGACAAGGCCAAAAGGCAGTGTGTTCTGTTCTTAAAGTTTTATTTTACCAGACGGTATTCAATGGAGGGATTTCTCCAGAAAGAAGAAGAAAAAAAGACGTGAATGAAATGGCTTCTGTCCATCTTCTTCAGACTTTTCCCTGTTCTGTTCATGTGAGTCCACTGAGAAGTGATGCAAACACCAGTAGTGATAATGGCTAACCTTCAGCAGGCACGTTCTGTGTGCCAGGTGCTGTGCTGAACTCTTGACACAGTGTCTTACGTCATCAGAAGACAGCGCAGGGTCGGAGGTAATAGCCTCAGCCCCAGGCAGGTGAGGACACTGGGCTCAGAGCCTTCTCAGCATCACGTAGCTACCACGTGGAGGACCCAGGGACTGCACCCAGGTGCTGGCCTGAAGATCATGCTCTTACCCATGATTGATCAGTGAGGTACCACTTGGCTCTAATAGCTGATGGGGCTGGCGTGGCTGCCCACGGGCACCATGTGGGCTCAGCGGAGGTGCAGGGGACTGCAGCTCTAATCTTGCATTTATGGTGGGATGATCTGATGGCTCGAAGCTCCACAAGGGCAGGGTCATGTCTGCTTTTGCATCCCGTCGAGTCCCCAGTGTCTGATATGGTGCTCTGCACACTGCTGTGCTGCATACATAGTTGCCCCCATGAAAAAGTGAACGAGTAAGTGGTCAAGGTTAAAATTGCAAGTCTTGAAGTAAATATGCTTTCCAAGTCCAGAGATATTTTCCTCAAAATAGGGTGTAAGTGAATTTGTTTTTGAGACTGGAGAGACTTAAGCGCGTTCTCAGGTTGAACAGCGGGGATTATTGGGGGAAAAGGAGATTCTTGATGGAACAAGGGCCCCGACGAGGTCTTAAGGGACAGGGTTAAGAACAGAGGAGAATTTTTATTAGCAGGAGGATACTTCCTCCTTAGAGACCAGAGATGAAGAGGGGGGAAAAAAGGATCCAGTCAGTAGTCCTGGCCTTTGTATGGCTTCGGGGTGCCTTCAGCTGCAAGTGATAGTGAGCTTGACTAGCAGCATCTGAAACAATTAAGGATTTATTTTTCTCACCTGTTAGTGAAAAAGCCACAGATAGGCTGATGCTGTCATTGGTTCCATGGCTCAGCAGTAAGGACCAACAGCTTCAAGACTTTCTCGGCCTTTCCCTCATAGCCTCACTCTGGCTGTTGCAACTCCTGGCATCACATCTGCATTCAAGGAAGAGTCCTTGTTATCCTTTTTTTTTTTATCTGCAAAGCAGGAGCATCCTTGCCAACTTCTGCTTCCATCTCTCTCGTTATGAAATCTACTTTTGCCAAAATTTATGTCCTGTTCTTTCCTTTCTCCTGTCTCCACACCTACCTGCAGAGGAAATTTAACCATTACACGTAACACAGACGATTTTCCTCAGTAAAAGCAGCTACTTGTGTCCAATGTCTCCATTTAAAATGCTTGTCTTCCTGCTTCAGATCTCCAGAAAATGTATTCCCTCTAACACTTAACTTGGAAAACGGCAAAACAAACTGAAGCCAAAATAACCCCGCCTAAGAGTTGTGAAGAACCTTCAAAGGAAGCTCTGAGATAAATGACTTTGCATCCTTTCTTCCCTCTGAGAGCAGCCCTTTAACACCTACCAACATGCTCATTACCAGTTACAGTTACATCCTTACTGGTTGAGAGAACAAGGCATTAACTTAGTCTAGCGGTGACCGGGACTGGGCCCAGGAGACCTCAGGAGAAGCCAGGCGTTGCCCTGGGTTTTGCTACCTCTCTGGGCAAACCACCTTGCCTCGGGGGGCGGGGGAGGGGCGGGCTGTAAAGGGAGAAGGCCTGGCAGGTCTCAGAGGACCCTCTCAGCTCCTAACTTCCTCTCCAACCTTCCGTGACTCCAGTGGCCCTGAGGGATCGCAGAGGTGGCCCTGGCCGGGCTCCAGCAGCGTCTCCCTGGACGGGTCAGCCTCCCGGGTTGTACCGAGTGTCTCAGTTTGTTCCTTCATTCTCCCCTGACCCTCATTAACCAAGAGGAGAAACCAATTCCAAAAAGGCCTATTTCCCCCATATTGTCTGTTTCATATCCGCAGAGCACGCTGTGCCCTATTAAGAATTAAACTGCGATCACTAAACTCATCTCATCTGTGCCAGGGGCCTTGTTCAAAACCTGCTTTCCCAGCAAAGCAGGGCCAGTGGATTAGCACCCCCCACGCTCAGTGGAGTGGTTCTCATCTATTTTTAATGCCTTTGGCAAGGGGCAGAGACAGGGAGAGAGAAGGAAAGACAGGGAGAGAGAGAGCAAGAAAAAAAAAGAAAAACACAAAAGAACAAGAGTGGAAGGAAGGCGCTCTAAACGCAGCGCTGCGTTTTGTTAGAACACCAGCACTGCCTTTATCAGGGCCACCGGAGGGAGAGCGGGGTTTGATCCTGTTCTCCGCTGGGAGCGGAAAAGGCTTTATTGTACCTTTTGTAACATCTCACAGATCAGAACAATGCGCCGTGTGTGTACGTACACACCATGTGTATGTGCCTAAGGACCGTCTTCTACTTGGGACACACCCTGTTTTCAAAGCACTGCCGATCAGGTGGACCCGAGGCTTTCTTCTAAAGGCCAGATACAGAAAACACCAGGCTCTCTGTGGGTCTTCCTTTCTAGCAGACTTTTTTTTTTTTTTCCCTTGCTCTGACTTGGATCAGCGGGATTCACTCCTGTCAAACAAATTATAACATCTATGAAATGGGGATATCGACATGTGTGACTTGATCTGTTTTAATAGGGACCCTGTGGGAGTTTCCTCCCTGCCCCACTGAGCTTTGTGTTCTTTCTGGAAAGGCAGACAGGGCGCCTGAGGATGCTGTGGGCTTTAACCCTTCGCTGACAGCAGGTTGCCAGCCTCCTGTGTGCTAGCGGCTGCCTTTTTGTCCCCGGCCATTGTCTGGGGAGTGCATGCAGCCTGGCATCCACTTCATGCTTATTATCTCACAGGAGACAAGCTCACCCCAGGAGGAGGAAGAGAGAGCTGTGTTTTGAACCAGATCTTTTGATTTCCTAGCTTCCTTCTTCCCTCTAAAATAATTAGAAGTGCTGGTCAAGGTAAAAAAAAAAAAAAAGGAAAAGCCAAGAGGGGAAAAAAAATAATAATGTGTAACCCTGGCATTTTGTTTTTAAGAGATTATTGTCCCGGCTGCCATTTGACCCTTAGGAATAATTAGCATCTGAGCAGAGGCAGCGGGGCAGTTGGCGAGGGGGCAGCCTGTTTGGAGGCTCTGACCTCTAGCAAGTAGAAGAGGGAGTTCGCCTGTGTCTGTGTTTCAGAACGCTCCTATTTTATCGCTTTCTCCCCTCCCCCCTTTCTCTGACTCGGTTGCTCAGGGAGGAGCCTCCTGAGCTTCCCCAGACGTGGGCTCACCCCCAGGGCCCATTAACCCTGCGGGGTAGTTGCGTCCCAGCTGCAGAGCTGGAAGGAAGCAGTGGCACTGAAGACAGTGGCAGAGGCCCTCTGCAGAGGCACCTGGCACCCTGCCCGCCTCACCGCGGGGTCCCCATCAACTGCTCCCTTAGACAGGAGGGCCCGGGGCCGAGGGCAGGAGCCTGGCTGCCTTGGAGCCCTCTTTCTCTCCTCTTTTCTTCTTCTGAGCACGTGGCACTGATGCACCTCCATTTATGGAAGAGACACACTCCTGGGGACCTGCACGGAGACGGAACTTCCGGCGGGTGGAATTCCGTATTCCATAGATGCACATTGTTTAGATCAGTCCGGATGAAGCTGAAAGCCTAACAATACCCCATTACTTACTGGTCTAGGAACCTGGGCTCACGGTCCTTCTGTAAAGTGAGACATCCTTTCACATAGCACATCCTCACCCCGACTTCCCTGCTCAGGGAGCCCATTGCCTGCGAGTGCACCTTCGGTGGTCAAGGCCCTGGGCTCCTGCAGGGCCGGCCCCCTGGCTGCTTCCTTCTGATTGTCCTGAACCTTGACCCTGCGCGCCCCCAGGTCAATGTGCTGTGATTTCCTTAGGCTTTTCCACCGTTTTCATTCATTCCATTTCAGCCCTAGGCAGAGCTTCTGGGAGCCAGTTGATAGCGCATCTGTCTTCAATTTTTCTTTGGGGAGAAGAGCTCCACTGGGCTCCATTCTCCCACGCATTGCTTGCTAGCACGGCTTCGTGGCCTCTGTTGTGTTTTTATTCTTTGCTATTCAGCCCTTCCAGCACTGGGCAAAGGGACGGGGAGGGGAATGGTGAAGGCTTAGGACGTCCTGTCCACAGGGCAGCGTCTGCAGTGCCTGGGTGCCTCACGTCTGGGAGTTCTCCTTTCTCCCCTGTCTCAGGCGACTGGTCACTGCAAAATGATCACATCACGGAGGAGATGTCTTGCCACCCGCACTGTTTTTAACTCCTCTTCTGAATGCTGAGCCCAGTTCTTTCCAAATTATACCCATCAATTTTCTCCTCATTTGCAGGCTTCTCTGGATTAACCCAAAGTGTAACCCAAAGTACAACCCTTCCTCAAAATTACATACACATTAGTTTTTCTAAGTTTCCCATCTCATGCCCGACTAGGTTTTCAGGAGTGGTGGGTAAGGGACTGCTCCTCACGTAGGGATATCAGGCTGAGAAACCCAGACCGACAAAAATGTGTCGCTCCAATTCTGTTTAGACAGGTGCTTATGTCAGAATTGGATCAGGGCAAAAGCAAAGATTAAGGAAGAAGGCCTAGCACAAACATGGCAGACATGGTGGACAGATTCAGACATTTGCTAAGTGTTGCATGATGCTGAGGCTGACTTGAGTGTAGCCTTTTTTTTTTTTTTAAATATATATTTATGTTTTTTAAATTATTTATTTATTTATTTTTGGCTGCGTTGGGTCTTCATTGCTGCGTGCAGGCTTTCTCTAGTTGTGGTGAGCGGGGGCTACTCTTTGTTGCGGTGCGCGGGCTTCTCATTGCGGTGGCTTCTCTTGTTGCAGAGCACAGCTCTAGGTGCGCGGGCTTCAGTAGTTGTGGCATGCGGGCTCAGTATTTGTGGCTCGCGGGCTCTAGAGCGCAGGCTCAGTAGTTGTGATGCACGGGCTTAGTTGCTCCATGGCATGTGGGATCCTCCCGGACCAGGGATCAAACCCGTGTCCCCTGCATTGGCAGGCAGATTCTTAACCACTGCGCCACCAGGGAAGCCCCTGAGTGTAGGCTTTTTAAAGACGTGTTTAGACCAAGTTCCTCAGGCCCACCTTGGAGCAGAGATGTCCAGGCAACTTCATTTTTCTGTGGTCTCTCATGAAATCCCTTTTCTCCAAGTTCTTTTTTTTCCCTCTCATTTTAAAGTATATTAAATGAGTTCTGACAGGTGGACATACTCATGAAATCACAATCTAGACAGAAAATTTCTGTCACCTCTAACAGTCCCCTGCAGCCCTCTGAAGTTCATTTGAATACAAGTTTTTAGGTGGATTGTCGGAGTTCTTTTTACGTTCATCTTTGACCTGCATCCCCCAGTCCCCCAAGGGGTGGCTGTAATCCTCTGTTCCTGAATTCTCACCCCGTCCTGCCATGGGACCTGGGTTTGTTTGGGTTGATGCCCTGGGTGTTCGTCAAGTAGCACATTCTTGCCGAGCAGAACATGCTGTTAAGCCCCCTTGCATAGCCCCCGTCATCCCCATGGCTGCAGCTCAGGCCCACAGTCCTGCTGCCCTCCTGCTAACTTCCAGCCTTCCTTGGAATCGCAACTCCCTCCAGTTCAATCACCAGGCTTCTCTTCCATAATCCCTTCGTTCACTCTCGCCAAGAATGTTCTTCAGTGATCCAAAGTTGTATTTGTTATTATACATGAGACTAGAAAAAGGTTTGTAATTTTTTTCCCCTGAAATCAGCTTTAATGCATTATGACAAAACTTAACTCATGTTTCTAAACATTTTATGTAACGGTCGTAGTCTTTCAACATATGGAAAACTGGATCCAGAACTGTTGGCAGCTTTCATGCATCTTTCATTGGCCTTTTTCTTTGTGGACTGAAGTCAGCTAACGGCCAAACTTCACCAGAATCATTGGCCATTGACACTTTTATGAAGGCTGAATGTTATTACCACTGCAAGAGTTAGGGTTAGGCCAAAACGATATCCAGACATGTCAGATCTTAATCGCGAGTGTTGAAAACAGAGATGTGTTTTATTCTAGACCATTAAGGTGGGAGTTAATTACCACATTCGGATGAACTCTCTGCATGCCCTCCTGCCACAGCAATTAGGAAGAGAGCTTGTGTGCTTGACGCGGCTTTATGACCGTGGATTATATGGGAATTAGGAATGGCTTAGGGAAGCATTTGGGCCCCATAGTTACCCTACACCAGGATAGCCCAACCCCAGGTTTGTCAAAACCTCAACTGTTGTGTTTGGCATACCTTCTCCAAAATGTGTTTTGTCAATACTAAATAGTTTCATTTAGCAGACCAGTTTATTCAAGTGCCTGGGAGGAGTCTTTGGATTCTGATTTATCCTATAAGGCCCTCAAGAGCACCACTGAGGTTCATCTACGACCAGGGTACGTTATGAGCAATGCCTGTTAGGAAGCTTTGCAGACCAAGGAGGTCTTTGCTCAGTTCTGAGACGTGGATCTTCAGGGTTGCTCTGTCCAGTACGTGGCCACTAGTCATGTGTGGCTCTTTAAATTAATTAAAATTGATTAACATTAAATAAAATCTAAACATCAGTTGCTGAGTGATGTACATTTCAAGAGCCTAATAGCCACGTGTGACTAGTGGCTGCTGTATCAGACAACACAGATAGGGACCATTTTCATCATCACAGAGAATTCTGTTGGCCATCAGTGTTCTAAAGTCTCGACATGTCACCTGTGCAGGCGTCAGTGGACCCAGAGCCACTCACTGAGGCACATCTAGGCTTTCCTGAAGGCCCTCCAGTGACTCATGTCCATGTGGAGAAGGACAGCCTTCAACCCAGCAGGAGGGCTGGTCGGGCCTGTCAGCATTGCCTCTGATCAGAATGTCAGCCATCCTGGGCATCCAAACCGTGAGGGTCAGCGTTTGAGCACCGTCCGGGATGCCCAACACGTCACCATGTTTTCTTCTGCTGCTGTCCTCCAGCTCTTCCCTGAAATCAGGAGAGAAAAGTGCCGTTCACTGATGATCAGCCAGGGACACGCTCCCTACCCTGGGTAATCCCCACTCTCTCCTTTTATCAAGTTAGATCACCAGGAAAGCACAGACTTGAAGGGCAGTAGCTTATCTACCTAAGTTGAATTATCTTTGATAGGTCCTACTTTAATGTTTATACCTTGGGTGTTTTTTTTTTTTTTTAAGAGATTGGAGTTTATTTATTTATTTATTTATTTATTTTTGGCTGTGTTGGGTCTTCGTTTCTGTGCGAGGGCTTTCTCCAGTTGCGGCAAGCGGGGGCCACTCTTCATCGCGGTGTGCGGGCCTCTCACTATTGCGGCCTCTCTTGTTGCGGAGCACAGGCTCCAGACGCGCAGGCTCAGTAGTTGTGGCTTACGGGCCCAGTCGCTCCGTGGCATGTGGGATCTTCCCAGACCAGGACTCGAACCCGTGTCCCCTGCATTGGCAGGCAGACTCTCAACCACTGCGCCACCAGGGAAGCCCAACCTTGAGTTTTTTGATCATTTAAAAAGCCAATATGATGATATCGTGCCTCTGCTGTGAAGGTGGGACCACTCGTGCAAGGTGTTGTGTGATAGTCAGGATGTTATTGTCTCTCTGGGAGAACCGCGGGGCTCTCTCCCATGGGGGAGTGCAGATTACCTGACCCCATCTTTCCCTTCTGCCCCATCTTCTGGAAAGGCCAGAGTTAAATTCAGTGCTCGGCCCCATGGTTCAATGTCTTGCTTTCTGTTCCTTAATCAGATTTTGACTTTCTATTTCAATTTTAATACCTTTATTGTGTGCATCTGTTTCTTTTAACTCTCCTTAAATTCTTTTCTGGGAGAGGTGGAATATAAACAAATGAATGCAAGCTCTTCATTATCTGATCCTCACACTTGATATTTCCAGTTTTAAGGTGTTCCCTGTGCAAGCCCCATCCCCTAGCCCTGGCCTCGATCTCAGGAGGGCCCAGGGACCTCCTGACAATCTCATTTTTCTCTCTTCCCCTCCTGAGTATGGAGCACACTGCTGAGCATATGCTGATGTGAGTGACGTAAAGCAGAGAAACACTGCGCTGGGCGTGGGAAGACATCACAGAATAAACTGAGGAAGGAGGGTCACCTCTCAAATTTAGTCAGATGACAAAAGGCAGCACTGGCCTCCCTGGGGTGTAGAGATGGGAAAGAATTTGAATAATTATCATCATTATCATCACCACATTCATTAAACCCCATCTGCTCATGGCACTGTGTAAGTCCCTGCAGGTTATTTCTCTGCCAGTGAGAGAGAATTTTGTCCAGCAGGGAGGATAAGCCTGAGCTCTCCTCTGCTCACCAGCTTCCTTCCAAGGCTGTTCCTGACCCTCCACATGGAAGCCGGCGACGTGGTTTACCATTGAAATTGAGCACATGACCTCCCATGTTCTTGGGGCATAGATCTCTGTGGTCCTTGACCTATAAGTACCTTTCACATCCTAGGACCCTGGTCTTTCCCTTTACAGCACTAACCACAGTGGCAGTTGAGGACATCAATGCATAATGAATAAGAGCCTCTTTTATTTTTTTATTTTTTTTATTTTTTTTTATTTTTTATAAATTTATTTATTTATGGCTGTGTTGGGTCTTCGTTTCTGTGCGAGGGCTTTCTCTAGTTGCGGCAAGTGGGGGCCACTCTTCATCGCGGTGCGCGGGCCTCTCACTATCGCGGCCTCTCTTGTTGCGGAGCACAGGCTCCGGACGCACAGGCTCAGTAGTTGTGGCACACGGGCTTAGTTGCTCCGCGGCATGTGGGATCTTCCCAGACCAGGGCTCAAACCCGTGTCCTCTGCATTGGCAGGCAGATTCTCAACCACTGCGCCACCAGGGAAGCCCGAGCCTCTTTTATATATACTATGTTCCATCAGGCTGGGGAGTCATCTCCGTCTCCTGCACCACTGTATATCTGGAACTCACCATCTTGTGTCACATGTAATAAGTGTTCGTAACATATTTATTTCAGTATATAAAAGGAATGAATGAATGAGTATCCGATTTGACTTAAGAGTTATTTCCTGACTTATAGCTGTTAGAGTTGCTCTTTCCTCCTCAAATCCAACGTCTTGGGATTCACAGAATACTTGACCATCGCAGGTCTGCCATGGAGGGACATCATTACACAAAGCACTTATCACTGGCACTCATATGACACTTGATTAGCTACAGACTTTTGAATGTTCTTTTACTATCAAGTTTTATTGTGAATTGATCTAAACTATTGTAAGCTCCTTGAGGATAAGGACTAAGTCTTACTTTTGTGTATTTCCAGTGAGAGCTTTGTATCAAACCCTCACAAAGCACTTGTTGACTGAACCAGTGAGATGGTTGGGGCGGGGGGGCGGGTGCTGAGTCATCATGGCCCTCTGCACAGACACTCAACAACGGTGCTCATTCATGATGAGAAAATGACAGAGATGGACCATGTACAGTATTGGCTACAGATAGGCTGGTAACTGTGACCAGCTCCAAATGTGAGTAAAAGTATTTTAAATGGCAGTTTTAGATTAATATGAGATTGGGTAGGTCATTTTTTTTCAACTCTAAAATCATCTGGAGAGCTTCTTAAAAGTATTGATGACTGGGTTCCACCACATAAAAAAGTAATCTCTGGAGCTAGGTACCAGGCAACGAAATACATTTTAAAAATACTTGCGATATTTTTACTGTGCAAACCTAGTTGAGAACTACCGACCTAGTCTTTGGGTGTGGATCAGTACCAGCTCATTATCCCATTCCTGCCAACAGGCAATCATAATGTGCTCAACTTGGTAACTGCCCTGGTCCAGAGAGAGCGGAGTTGGCATTTTATGGTGTAGGATTAGCTCCCGTTCCTGTCCCTTCCCCATCCCATTCCAAGCGCAGTGTCCAGCCTAAGTGTCTAGCCTTATCAGGGATCCCATATGGCACTGGAAAAAAGGATGCTTTGATCTCAGACTTGCTTATCCATTCATTAGACATGTATTTAGCATCTACTGCGTACCCAGTGGAGGAAAAGACAGCTAATTTCTGAGCTGTGCAATCAAGGCTGGGAGAAAAGTGGTCAGGATGTTATACGAACTTCTGAGGAAGGGTACTGACTCCCACCTGAAGTCATCGGAAGGGGCTTCCTAAAGGAGATGATGTTAGAGCTGAGCTCTAAAGTTGCATAGATGTTTGCCCGGGCACTCTCTCCCCCGCCCTTTGCCTGGCTGAGGGAGGAGCGCGGACACAGGGTGGAGAGGTGAGAGAAGGTAGCACGCTGATCTAACGGTACGTGGTTACTATGTTGGAGCACAGGGCGGGGTGTAGGGAAGCCACGCATTGGGGGTTGGGTAGGGCAGTGTCGAGAGGAAGCCTGAAGAGTTAGGCTGAGGCCAGATCACAGACACCCTGCTTATATTCTGGGTCGGGGCGGATTTACCAAGGGGCTATTGAAGCTTAAGCTGCAAGACCTCTCACTGCCCAGGCCCCTCCTGAGCTCCTGCCCGGCCTCTAGCAGTGTCTTCATATGGCCACATCTTGGCTTTGTTGATTTTTGTTCCTTTTTTAAAATTTGCAAAAATATAATTAAGGTAAATTTTTATAATAATTTTATATTTTGTATTAAATAGAGCACTCCAAATTATGTAAGCTTGGAGCCCTGCAAAACCTGGACCCGAAGCTTAAGGACCTTAGAGTTTTCCTGAAACTTACAGGAGTTACTGAAGGAGGGGGCTGCTGTGGCTTTTAACTAAGATTATAATATATCCTCCAAATTGGGACACTTTGAGAGTGAAAGAATATACTGTTCATAGTTATCCATGCCCCCCCAAAATAATTCATTAACCAGAACTTTCCCAGGCAAAAACAAGTATATGAAAACTCTCATTTTAGCCCACTTGGTCAGTCATCTTGAGAAGCAGTTAGCAGAGGTCAAGCTGGAGCAGGAGGCTGGTTAGGGAGCTGTGACATCCAGTGAGTTGATGGGGTCTGAACTAAGATGTGGCAGAGAAGGTGCACGCCAGGCAGTGGGGCCTTCAGGATGGCTAGCAGGGATGGAGGAGGAGGAGGAGGAGGAGTCTGGGCACAAAGGTTTCTGAGCCAGACCTGGGGGGCACAGGAGGGAGCGCAGGTGCTGGGGGGCAGGTGGTGATTCCATTGGGATACAGGGAAGAGCCGGCAGGAGGGCCAAAGAGGATGCGGGTCTCTGAGCGCCGAGGTCCCGGTGGCAGTTCACATCTGTCCTGAGGGAGGGAGTCAGGTATGCTGGGCTGCCATAGACATCACCCTCTGCAGACATCAGTTAGAAAAGAAGAAGGGGTCGGGCTGCAGGGTGGATGGCTCAGTGCAAAACAACTCCTCTTTTAAAACACAGCTAAAAGCCTGCCCTGCTCTTCTTGGAGCAACCAAAGCGCCCACGTGGCCTCTCGCCAGCCCCTCAGCAGTCTGAACAAAACCCGGCCCCTCTCACATCACGGCGGCTGGTGGCCGGTGGGGCTCCGAGGGCTCCCGTGAGCCCCTGACCTAGGAGCTGACCCCAGATTCCCTTGAAGCTAATTGTCATCCCCATCAGCTTCTCTGTCTCATCAGCCCCACCGAATTCCAGATCTGCTAAGGGTTCTTTTGTTTATTTGTTTGTTTGTTTTTTAAGCTCTAAGTCTATCTTTTGGACAGGAAATGGTCCTTTTAGCTCCTGATCTCATACTTAAATAAAAATGCTCTCATGTTCTCCTTGATATATTTGCCTATTGGATTTGTTTAATGAAATATGGATTTATCCCATAAATATTGGAGTTGGTGTAGTCCATATTTGAATTAATGGATCATTTATATGTCATGCTAACTTTGTAATTACTGAAATGTAGAGATATAGTGGACTGAAATGAGTTTCTGGTCATCTTGGCATTCCTACCCCCATCCAACCATGTTTGAGCGTCCTGGATCCGTGAAAGGGGAAGATGGATATGGGGGTCTTTCAAAGGCAAGGGGCAGGGGGCTCAGAAAAGCTGGCTTCCTCCACTTGTGCTGTTGGAGATCTGTATTGCGCCGCACATTCCGGGTTCCCTTAGACAGTTCTCTCCGCCACTGTCCTTGGAGGGGCGAGCTGGGCGCCAGGTCATCTGTCTGCTGACGGCCCTGCAGCGTCCTCTTCATCTCGGTTGTAAAGCACAGCCTCTTCCCCTCTTTGCCAACTCTTGGTCCTAAAGGACCCTGCATATGCATAAATACAGATTTCTCACCTGAGTCCTACTTCCAGGAATCAATGAGAAACCCTCACCAGACCTATGAGACAGAAGATGAATAAATTACGATCTCCAGCCCCATGAACTGGGCCTGTTGCTTTAACTGGCTCCTTCCTCAGCCAGTGGGTGCCGCCCTGAGGACACCCTGGTGAACACCTTTCCCTCTCTCTCTCTCTCTCCCTCTCCCTCTCTCTCTCTCTCTCTCTCTCTCTCTCTTTCTCTCTCTCCTCTCTCTCCTCTCTCTCTCCAGCTCTCTCCTGCCTGCCGTTTGCTGACCAGAAAAATCTGGCTGGAGAGGCCCACGCAGCGAGCGCACGTCACATACATCATTCGATCAGAATACATCCAAGGGTGGGGAAGCATTGTTCTCGGAATGGGCTGAGCTGGAGCCCGAGCAGAAATCCTGAAGTCAGCCGTGCCTTTGAGCCGCCTCTAACAGCGCCCTTTGGAGACCCATTTCATACAAAATTTGAAGCCTGTGTTTATTGCCCATTAAAGCAACCTTTATTTTATGGCAAATGTTGCAGTAATTGCCTTTTACGAAGAGCACTTTGTAACACACATGCACAGTTGAAAGAAAACCACTCTGGTATTGTCTATCGGGACTTAATGGCGCAATTAATTTTACTCCATCTGTTCCTGAGACTTTAAAGGAAAATGGATTTTTTTTTTGAGCGCACTTTAATGAAGAAGATAAAGCGGCCCGGCTGGTGTCCCACAGGCTCGGCGCAGTAAGTTCAGATGATTGCTCAGTCTGTCAGAATGGGCCGCTTCCCTCGGCAGCCGCCTCGGCCAGCAGCCCGCTCTGGCCCCTCGCCGCGCCGTTCCTGATGACAAACTGCCAGCCAGTTCCCACAAAAGCACGATTAAAATGTCAGCACAGGATGACGAAGGGGCCAAGAGGGTCCTCGGAGACAAACTGTGTTCCGTATGAGTTAATACTTTACAGCAGGGCTGGGCCGGCTGGCTGCTGGCGGCCCGGCCTCGGGAGCGCCCTCCGCCTCCTGCGGCCCCGGGGGGGCCCAGCCTCTGCGGGCGGAGGCCAACGGGCCCCTCAGATCAGGGCACTCCGAGGCCCTCAGCGGTCCCTCAATCCTGGGAGAGGGGTAGTGGCCACGGGGCATGGCACGAACCTGGGATGTGGGATGCAGAACACGGCACCCGCCGTGTCCCCAGTGCCATGGGTTCTGTCCCCGATGTACACTGGGCACCGTCCCAGCGGCAGCGAGGGCGGCCGTGAAAATGCTCGAGCCGCAGAAAATCACTCCCCACAAACAAATGCTCATGCAGAAAATCCAGCCCCTGCTTCTTCCCATGTCCCAAGCCTCGGCCTCTACACATATGGCGGGGCCACGGCAAGGAGGTCAGCAGCACAATGTCTTTTAATCAGCACTGCCGCCTGACAACATCTGGTCAACCCCTGGACCTGGGTTGGCTAACTTGCTTGGGGGCAGGGCGCGCTCTGTCTCTTTGACTCAGGTCTCCCACATCCCCTGGTTTGGTGGCGTCTGTGCGGGAGAGTGCCTGGGAGTGAGGCTGTGATGAAAAGGACAAGGCGATTTGCATCCCTGGCCTCCTGTGGAGACCCGATCTGCCGTCCTCGTCCTCGTGGGCAGCAGGTGTGAGCGCCTGCCATTGTCCCTAATGGTTATTACCAGTGATAAGCAGGACAAATGGGAGGTCATCTCTCCCGCTGGCAGGTCAGAGGGGGCTGGATTTAGAGCCCCTACGAGACTAGGAAATTAGATGGTCGGTATCCACAGTGGGGTTGTCACCAATTCCAGGCCCCAGTGATACTGGAAAGGGGGGCAGGGGTGGGAGGAGTCTAGGTAGGTTTGATTCAAACTGTCTAGTCATACACCATCAAGAGATCTACTGTCAGCATGGTGACGAGCGCCAGCAGAGGAACAGGGGCCGGAAGGAGGCCCCAGTGAGGGGCAGCCGTGGGATTTGGTTTCCTCTTGGTCCATAAGGATGGGCCAAGACTTCACAGAAGAGAGACGAGGGAAGCCCTGCTGGTTTCTAATTAAACCCCTTTGCCTGTGCCCATTCGCCCTGGGACCCAGTGGAGATGGATTTCCGTGTGTCCTGAGTCTGCTCTCTGACCTCCTCGGACCCTTCCTGCCCTCGCCCCCAGTCTTGCTCTGGGACTGTTGTCCAGCACGTCTGCCTCCCATTGATTGAAGTCAGGTCCATTGGTTCCCATTAATCTGAGGTTCTGATTCTCTGCTGCCCTGTCCCCATGTCTAGCGTGTTCTCCTCCCTCCTGGCATGTCTCCCCCTCCCTTCGTCCCCCCCATTCCATCCATCACCCCTCTTCTCTCCTAAGAGTGCTCTCTAAATCCTATTGCCTTTTTATGTCTCTCTTGGGTTCTTCCTCCTGCCCTCTCCCAGAGCACAGTTTTCCTGTGTTTTGAGCATCCCACAGCTCACACTAGTAATAGCATCATAATAGCCACAATTGGCATTTATGGAGCAAGCAGGCTCCTGTGGGCTACCGAGGACGCATGGCCCTGTTGGTGACCCAAAACACACCTCCTTCAAGCAGCAGTGTCCCCCTGCCCCTGCAGACAGTTTCCACAAGCCAGGCCACACATTCAGCCCTCTGTGTTTATATTTTAAAATGTGAGCCAACAGTGGTTAAGAATCCGCCTGCCGATGCAGCAGGCACGGGTTCGAGCCCTGGTCTGGGAAGATCCCACATGCCGCAGAGCAACTAAGCCCGTGCGCCACAACTACTGAGCCTGTGCTCTAGAGCCCGTGAGCCACAACTACTGAGCCCACATGCCACAACTACTGAAGCCCACGCGCCTAGAGCCCGTGCTCCGCAACAAGAGAAGCCACCGCAATGAGAAGCCCGCGCACCGCAACGAAGAGTAGCCCCCGCTCGCCGCAACTGGAGAAAGCCTGTGCACAGCAACGAAGACCCAACGCAGCCATAAATAAATAAATTTATGTATTTATTTATTTTAAATAATAATAATAATAATAAATAACATGTGAGCCAAGAGCAGTAGAGAAAGCCCTATGCCTTGAGAGAGAAAAATCAGTGCTGGAGGATAATGGAAACTCACGTGGCGTGAGGGCTTCAGGAACAACATCCCTCCCCCACGGTGGGTGGCAAGAAAACGACAGTCCAGGAACCTGGGTTGGGGGGCGGACAGTGAAACACATCCCGTGTGAAGGTGTTGGGGGGACCTGATGCAGAAGAGAGAGGTGTAGAGCAAACTCAGGGTGAGGGTCCCACCAGCTCCCCCACTGGCTGTTTGCAGGTCTCTGGATGACTGTCATGGCGTGACTCAGCCACCCACTCATTCACTGAGCAGATACGGACTGAGCTGCTCGAGGTTAAGGGAGACTCGAGAAGTGGGAGCAAATGCCATGCTCGATCCTTGATTGGGCCCTCGGTCTACAATTTTTAAAAGCTTATTTTAAAGGATATTTTGGGGACATCTGGGGAAATTTGAGTGTGAACCGTGTAGTAGATAATGAATCAATTGAAATTCCTGGTGTGGTAATGTTCTTATTCCCAGGAAGTACATTTTGTCCTTAATGTAAATGGCTTACCAAAAAGAAATATATGTGTGTGTGTGTATTTAGTTAGTGTGTGAATATATATACACACACACACACAAATACACACACGGACACATGTACAGAGAGAGCAAATGTGGCAAAGTGTTAATAAGTATTGAATCTAGGTGAAGGGTGATGAATGTTCACTATAGTCTTACTATTTTTCTGTAGATGTGAAATTTTTTTCAAAGGAAAATATATGGGGAAAACATTTATGAAGTGTCTGCTGTGTGTCAGGATTATTCTGGGCACTAGACATATCATCAGTGTCCAAAATAAGCAAAGGGTCCCTACCCTCCTGGAGGCTACTTTCTTGTGGTGGGAGAGAGACAGTGAGACCCGTCGGCAAGTGAAACATAGCATGTTCAGAGATGGGGAGGGGAACTCGGGGGCCCTGGAGTGGGGAGGGTGCTGTTTTTACTGGGGGGTCAGGGTAGACCCCCTGAGGAGGGGACCTGTGAGACAGGACCCTGAGGAGGTAAGGGAGTGGGCCCTGCAGAGCCCGGGCAGAGGGCACAGCTGGCGCCAAGGTCCTGAGGTCACTGTCTGCCTGCTTGGCCACCAAGTGAATATTTGGTCCAGTGTGGAGTGTCCCATGAATCCCACTTTCCACAGATCCGCCCCCATTCCTCACTTGCCATGTGCTGAGGGTTGAAGGTAACCCTGTGATCTGTGGAGTGTGAGCGTTTCAGAGCTAACCGATGGCCTGGCCCCATCACCTTTGTCATCCAGTGTGTCATTCTGTCCACACACGTGGGCCTTCCTGCCCCAGTGTCAAGGCGGGTGACCATGTGGGTTTGGGCCCACGTTGTCCGTCACCCCATCTCATTCAGCTTGGTGACCTTAGCCAACCACTGGGCTTTCCTGAGCCTCTGTCTTCCTCATCTGTGAAATGGGAGTAAGTGCACCTTCCTCCCAAAGTGGTGAAGAGCATAGTGAGATAGGCGTGTGTGAAGGCAGGTTGTGACCCGCACGTTACAGAAACGCTGTTTGCTCCCTAGACCTTCCAGCTCTCTGGGCAGCTCAGCACTGTGGCTCCGGGTCAGCCGGCTTGACTGCCGAGTCACCGTACCCTCGGGTGCGTCCCTGAACTTCACACCCCTCCCTCCACATCTGTAAAGAGGGAATTAGGAGTGTGTGGCCTCTGCAGTCTCACCCAGCTCTAAGAATGCAATTCCAACAGGGAGAGTATCGGGCACCTTATGAATTCCACTTTCCGAAAACGTGGATAGTGCTTTGGCGGCTTTCCCGCCATGTGAGAGGCTGGCTTCTGCTGCGTGCTCGCTGGGCACTGACGGACGGGGCGGCTGTGCGAGCCCCTCTCACATCTGTACCGCAAGGACACGGCCCTTTCCAGGGACATGACAGTCCTATGCGCCTCTCTGGTGTGTGCATCCAACCCATGACTTACTTCTTGGCTGCTAGTGAGGGCTTCTGAACGTTACAAAGACGGAGGGTTTCACGGGGATTGAGCTTCTTAAGACACGGTGCTGCTTTCAGAGAAGATGGGTCAGCTCCTCCACTTCCCGAGGGCCACGGGGAGAGACCGTCCCCTACCCCGGCCAGCGTCTGCAGCCTTCAGGGGCATTTCGTCTCAGGACCTGGAGGCCCGGGCTCTCCCTGAGCTCTCCCAGGGCACGTTTGGCAAGGCATACACAGGCGGGGAGATGAAGCTGGTCTTAGAAGCTCTTAGCTGGGTCTTTCTCCTCCCCGGAGCGTCTTGAGCTGGGCTTGGATGCCGGAGGGGTCGAGGTGGGTCCTCTGTGCAGACACATCCCCCTGCACTTGGGGGAGGCGCAAGGGAAGAGGGGGTAGGAGGTGGGGGAGGGAGCCGAGAGGAGCATTATTCCCCTCTTAGGTTCTCTCGGAGGATTCTGGCTGGAGAATGTTTCTGGATGCTCTGCAAAGGGTGATTTACGTTCTTTCAGGGTTGGCAGGTTTTAATTTCCCTGCCTGAAATGACTGAGGACAGAAGGGCCTGTCCGTGCTCTCAGGGGACGGCAGGCCCCAGAGGGACCCTAGGAGAGGCTTTTGGGCGGATAGGAGTCGAAGGGCAGAGCACGTGGGTGCTCCTCAGCCAGTTAGGCTGGAAATGCCGTCCAGGAAGCCGAGAGGCAAGGCCGACTGGCTCCGCTCGTGTGTCCGCCCCTGGAGCGGAGTCAGGCTGGCTGCTCCCTGTGGGGTGGCGCCAGGGCCCTGGCAGCTCTCAGGAGGAGGGAGTGACTTGGCCAAGCAGACTTAGGTCGGTTATGCCCCTGCGGGTCCACAGACTCTTGAGGAGGAGACCAGATGATGAGCTATGGCCTGGCTGGTAGGCGGGAGGGGAGGGGTGAGGCCGTGGCACAGGAGGTGGCCCAGGGGGGGTAGGATGGCCACCTCCTTTCATGAAATCTGGGGCGGCGTGGGGTCCCACACCAGCAGCAGGGACTTCAGCTAGGAACTTGTTACAGCGCAGATTCTCAGGCCCACCCCAGACCTAATGAGTCAGATGCTCTGGGAGGAGGCCCAGGGATCTGGTTTTCACCTGCCCCGCAGGCGGTGCTGCTGTGCCTTGAGAACTGAGGCTCTAAGCGGTACTTCCTGTAAGGGTCGCGGAGACAGCGCACGTCCACTGGCGGCCTGGTGCATCCCGGCAGCTGTGTGAGGGGGAGGCTGGAGGCGTCAGGAGACCTGGGTTCAAGTCCGCCTCTTCCATTTACCTCCTGTGGGGCAACTAGAGAAAGCACTGACCTCTTTTGGGCCAGTTTCCTCGTCTGTAAAATGGGTCTAATCATACAGCCTCTCGTGGTTTTTGTGGGGACAAAATTAAATTGAATCCTGCAGAAGTACTTTGTTCACTCACCCACAGCGTTCCTGAGCACCTACCAATTTCCGGACAGTAGTAAGTGATCACTGTGCCATGTATCATTCTCTTATCATCCCGGTTTTACACCAGAGAAAGCCGAGAGTTTAAATAACTTGGCAAAGCAGGGCTGAACCCAGTTCAGCTTGATTCCCTAGTGGCTTTGAAGTTGCATTGGGAGGCTGCGTTCTTAACAATTAATTAAGCTTTGTGCAGGTTCCCAGCTTTGGCCCTACCATCGCCTGCAGAACTTTCAAAAATACTGAGCTTAGAATAGTCACTGTAAATTCAGAGACATATAAGATGTAAATAAGTGACACGGAGCTTTGGTAAACCATGGGCACTCGATAAATGCTTATCAGATGTGTGCATTGACTTACGTATTTTCAAAGTAGCATTCACTGCAATTTTAATAATTCAGATAACAGGTGATCGTTTTAGAAAAGTCAAAGAGTACAGGTAACCGGAGGAAATACAGTGTTACCCATAATTCCAGAACCCTCCCTGTGAGTCCTTCGGAGGTGGGAGGTAGGCGTTGTTCTCCCCACGTTAGAGGGAGAAAAGCAGACCCCAGGGAGGCTAAGCAGTTTCCCTAAGTAGGGATTTCGGGGGTTGACTTATAGAGATGGTGGGCAGAGGCATGATAACGTTAAGTTTTGTACTTTGTGCTTTTGGGTAGAAAGGCAGATTCTGAAACCATTGTGTCGTATCTGCTGATTACGACCAAGGAGCCGATTCGGGCTGTTTGTTAACTCCCTGTCCGACTAAGTGAGTGCTTCCAGGTGCAACTTCCCTTCCCTCCTTTCTCTAGAAATTACCCTGAGCTGAGAAGTGAGTCGGCCCAGGTTGGCAGGCAGGCGTTTTCCATTCGTCAGGGGCGGGATGCACAGCAGCCACCACACTTGCCACCTGCGTTCTCTCTTCTCGGGTCTGTGGAGTCCAAGGTTAAAGGCATGAAAGTCTCAGGAGTCTCCAGGTGGTGCTTTCCCGGACGAAGGGTTTGGGCGGGGGGAGAGCCACCTGAAGAACTTCCGAAGAGCCAGGCTTGCCGTGCCAGGGTTCTGCACCTTCCTCCCAGGGCCCAGAGAGACCATGAGCCTCGATCACCTTCACGTTATAAAACAACTCCGCCAGCCCTGCGCCCACCACAGAACCCTGCAGCCCGCGCGTGCGCCCCAGCACAAAACCACATGCCCGTGACTCCCCCAACAGCCAAGCCCTGCTCGGGGACCAGGGAACGGAGCTTGCCGTTTTTAATGGGTCGCAGCTGAAGCAAGTTCAAAAGAGCGAGGACTGTAAACTCCAGAACAACTCCACGCGTGCTGCACACCATGGCGGAATGATTCAGGAGGCCAAACTTTGCCTCATCAAGTCCGAGGATTTTCTGCAAATGAACTTTTCAAGAATTATGCCGTCGTTGGCATTGCGGTATTACACACATGCCTGTTCCCGATCACTCACTGGAACTTATTTTGTAGTTAACCTCCATAAAGGACTGTGCGAGCGAGCACAGGCCTGTCACATACACATTATTTAGAAGCCCTTATTATTATTTTATTGCCGGTCCTTGACAGCTGAGGAAAAGCCAAGCGCTTTAATCTTTTTTTCCCTTTAGTTTACAGTGTAAGAGCTGCATGTAAGATGGATTTGATTAATATGTAGCAGAGATGCAATTCTCTGTAAAATGTGCTGTACTTTAGCACCCTGGAAAACAAACTGCATCACAATGGCTTAAATCTCAGTCCATTGTATTATATAGACATCATAAATAATAGAGAGCAGGCAGATATTGCTGCGGGCTTCATCTGCATAACACATCTGAGCTCTCTATAATGTGTTCAACTTGTCACTTTTAGTACAGAAGAGAGGCAATAAAGCTAACAGCTGACTTACACACATCAGCCCCACTTCTCCTTCCAGGGGGGTGAACGCTCATTAAGCCATCTTAGCCCTGACTTTTAAAATCCATAACTCTTACAAATGTAAAAAAGTTGCCACAAAAGATTAAGCGCATAATATATGTCAAAGTATAATTCTTCATGCATCTCCCCCACTACCACTCCCTGCTGCCGCTGCCACCAGCCACGCCAAAATTCTTGCTTCTTTTATAGCCCTTTTACTGGAGGAAAGAAAATAAAAAATCTGGTTTTCAGATAAAGCCAAATGAAATATAATCTCCTCCTCATCAAGAAGGGACTACGTAATTGCTTTTGAGTTTGGAGCAAATGAGCTGACCCCAGGAGAATTTAAACCTTTTCCCCTCTCCCTCTAAGACCAGCTCAGGCAGGAATATGGAGTCAGTCATCCCCAGGTGAACTTTGCATGCTGGCTATTGGGTCCGTCTTAGCGGCCTTGACGATGGCCTTACACGTACCTGCCTCTGTTTCCCCACTGGAACCGGAAAGGGAAGAAACCCTGCCATTGCCTTTCTGAGGGGACTGCCAGACGAGGCTCAAGTGTGTTTGTGCCATTACATTTGGCAGACGTTGCAGAGTTTCCCTTGTGCTCTTCTGGCTGGTTTTCTTGTGTTTCAGAGCAAAACTTGAAAACATTACAGTATGTCCTCTTTTGTAATGACGGCTGAGCCTTTTTAAAGGGATTGGGGTGGTCAGGCAGAAAAATAAAAGATGTTTATACTCTCGGAGCAGATTTAATCCCACGGGATGCATTTTGGTGGCTTGGGGAGCATTGTGGTCTCTTTCCTGCGGAGGCTGTGATGTAAATAGTTCATGGATGTATGTCTCATGACATGCATCTCTTTGGAAAATACACTTTAAAACGTTTTTCCTGGTACCCCTAAGAAAAATAAATGGTTGAGGGTGGCCCGGAGGGTCGGAAGACAGGTTAGGGTGAAACAGGAAATTTTTCCTAGCGGTCATAGTTCTCTCAAGGGAAAACGGTAGAGCCCCAACACTCGAATCATTTAGAATAAGCTGAACCAACCTCTGGAAAATAAACTCTCACACACATGCGCACGCACGCACGCACGCGTGCACCACCCCTGCATAAGGTCGGGGGACCGGCGTGCTTACCTAATAGAAAGTGGAAGTGGATGCAGAAATCCCATGATGCACCAGAGTGTGAAACACTATTTACTTCTCTGATTAGTACAGAACTCTGTGTGTGTGTGTGCGTGTGTGTGTGCGCACACACGCGGGACAAACAGGCTGAGACAGAGAGGCTTTCATTGACAGGAGCAGCGGTGGTGGGTGGGGCTGAAAGAAGGCTTGGTCCCCTTGGATGGGAGTGTGGGCCTAGAACAGGAGAACCCTTTTCCACTGCCACAAAGGCAGCCTGTTTGTGGAGAAAGTCACCACTAAGCTCTGATGTGGGCCGCAGCATTGCTACCTCGGGATTTTGCGGAGGCCACCAGGCAGGTCCCACGGCTGCAGCCCGAGTAGCCGTCACTTCCAGCCCTTGGAGCTCCCCACTGGCCTCCTCCTCCCCGCCCCATGCTGCAGCCAGCATGGCCCCATCTTTCCGTCCATCGCAAGTGACCCGTGACCGATGCTTCCTCTCCCTTTACTCCTGTGACTCCTCTCCTACCTCCCAGTGCTCCCGGCTGCAACCACGCCAGACCGTGGTGTTGCCAGTCGTACCCGGTTCTTCCCCATCTCCCTTCAAGCCACGTCCCTGCTCAGAATACTGTCACCTGCGTAAATTAAAGTCCTAGCCCCATCCTTCAAGAAGCAACACGGACCCCACCACCTTGGGAACCGACTTATCAGACCCCCGCTTGAAATGCATCTCTCCCATAAATCTGTTTTTATTATTTTATAAAAATATATAAATATGAGCTTCAGGGCCAGGTAATTGAATTAATCTTACTCGTCAGTTCAGAGCGTGCCGTCATCCCGGACCTGTGTGCGGCCTTTCTTAATTTCCCCCCCTTTATCTCAGTCTGCTCTCCTCCACCCCAGACACCCAGCCTGATATGCTGGATATGAACCTTGTCAAATAGGTATTGTTCCTCTGTGGGTGTGTTTAGCTCACCTAAGTGTGATGTGCTGTAAATCTTAGTCTGTTTCTTACCATTCCACACTACATTGTTAAGATCTGCCCATGCTGCTGGGTGGACACACCAAGTGTGTGTCTTCTCAGCATTGTCAAATATGCCACAGTACACATCCTCGTAGTAAAGGGTATCTAAGGTTTCCTTCAACTCCCTCCCCCTACCCCGACAGACACTACCATCAAAGTCATCCTCAAGATGTGTCTATTTACAGAACCTTGCAATAAACTCTCTGAGACACAGCTCAGGAGCTATTGCTGGGTCATGACACATGTACACATTAATTTCAGTAACTACTGCAGATTGCTTTTCAGAATTGCTGTGAACGCACCTGCAGCGTGTGAGAGTTCTCATCTCCACGTGTCCTTGCCAATACTTGCTGTTACTCACCTTTCTTTCTCCTGTTGCTTTTTGAGGGTATAAAGTATTACAGCGAGTTGACCATTTTTCTGAGTTTTCCAACTTCTTGTTGATTTGCAGGAGTTTTTTGTGTATCCTACCTATGGGTCATTTGTTATTTTTAGACACTTAAATAACTTTTTCCAATTTATTATCCATTAACTATCTGTAGTGACCTTTGTTGAAATATCCGTAGTTTTTCTTCCTTTGCCAAGTTCTGTGTGTTTTACCTCTCAAAAGATTGGCCACACCTGTCCCTTTCTGTCAAACAGCCTCTGCGGTAACTTCCTGACTGGTATCCCTATGTCTCCTGTCCTCTGATTCGGTGGTTCTCAAACTTGTGTGCATCAGAGTCACCTGCAGAGTTGATTAAGACACAGATCCCTGGGCACCACCCCAGAGTTGCTGATTCAGTCGACCTGGAGTAGACCCTGAGGATGAGCCTTCCTAACCCGCTCCCAGGTGCTGCTGAGGCCACTGGTTGGGACAGACGTGGAGGACCGCAGCTCCAATTCAGCTCCCATCCATCCGTCCACTGGCTTGTTCAGCAAGGGGTTACTGAACACAGTGCCAGGCATTACTGCGTGTGCTGGAATTCTGCAGTGAACAAAGTGAAGTCACTCGTGGGAAAGGAAGTGGGAAGGAGGCAGACAGTGGACAAAGTAATGTACAGTGCGCTGGCGAGAGTGAGAAATGCTGGGGAACCAGGAGGCTGGTGGGGTAGAAGAGAGGTGATTGGGCGGGCTGGTCAGGAAAGGCAGGTGCCTGAAGGAAGGAGGGTTTCAACCAGAGCGACGCACAGGTTCTTCTAGTTACTCGTCCTGAAACACCGTCCTGACTGTCACTAGCCTTGCAGAACAAAAGGCTGCCATGTCTGTCACCCAGGCTCCCCAAGAGCTGTCTCGCACTCACCTTTCCCCTCAGCCGTTTCACACCCAAGCTGACCCCACCTCTACCAGGTCCTTCTGCTGACCATTCCCTCTCTCGTGACTGTGCTGTTCCTCCCCCAGAAGGCCCTTCCCCTTGGTTTGCTTCATGTCCAGAATGTGTAGTTTATTCAGGATTCGCTTCACTCTCCACCCCCTCCTTGAAACTCTCCCCAGTTCTCCCATTTAAAAGTCTCCTCTGCCCCTCATCCCAGAACATTTATGCCAAAGGGTGTTACGTAACCTTACGACATACCTCCCTTGTATAGTCTTTGCCTGACTCAATTCTGTATTCCAGTGAGGGTGCAGAGGACTTCGGTGGAATGATGGGCAAAAGACCTTTCTTTTGCTCCGTGACCTCTCCAAGAGGCAGGTCTCTTGTGTTTCCTAAATGTTGGGGGGTTTAGTAGTAGCTAAAGGAGACAGTGAAGGCCATGGCCTAAAGTGGAGTCCCTGAATTACCTCTGGATCCGCTTGCCCCAGCACCCTCTGTGTGCCATTACCAAGATAATCGAGTTGGAAGTAGTAGCATTTCCTTCACCTTCCTTCCTTCAGGCTCACAAGCCTTCTTTACCCAAAGGGAGGGAGAGGAATTGACTTCTTTTATCTTGCATTTAAATGAGGCTTTCACACGAATCACCCCCCATCAGCCCTCCTGACCGCCCCCCACCATTGATTAGGGGCTGGACGTGAAAAATAGAGCACCTCAGACTTCACAGAGCCCCACGATCGCCCCAGGTTCTTCACGTCCCCTCTTCCGCTCCAAACCTCTCTGACCTGGCATGGCGACAGTTCAAGTGGGAAATGTCACGGTGGGAGGGGTGGGGGGATCCAGCCGGAAGCTGCACCAGCCACTGAACTCTCCACACCCCGCCGGACGGTCTGGTGCAGCAACAGCCTTTCGGAATGAATAGCTCTCCCTCCAGAGGGCCAGCTTCATTCAGGAGCCCTTTCACATTTTCCAGCTAAGTGTGTTTTTCTCCCATAGTGTTTCCTGGCCACTCTGTTCTGGGTAGACCACAGGGCCTGTTCATGAAGGCAAGAGAGATGTCTCTCGCTTTCTCCACCTTTCTTTGCCTTTGGCTTCTGACAGTGTAGCTTTTAATCTAGAAATTATGGTAACTTGTATGTGCATTTTGAGAGTATATCATTGCTGCATTTAATTAACGGTTATTAGCGTTCGCGTACTGTGCTGTATTCTATGTCACAAATCATCAAGTCTCCCAGAGCAGTTATAGCAATTAAGAACTCCATCACACCTTCTGTATAGTCATTTGGTACTTTTCCAGGTCTTTTCAAAACTGGAAATTACTAATCAAATCATTTCTGCTCTGTGCCTCAGTATCGTTTATTCCATTCCTAATGATGTGCGACTTTTTTTTCTTTGGCCGTTAACAGAGGCATCCGTGCGTCTAACCCATTTCACACCACCGTCATGCTTTAGCGAGGCGATAATGAACTTGCAGAAGGAAATGCAGGCTTTGGTTCTCTTTTCAGAGCAGTGTCTTTCCTCTCCTGCTGTTGGGTGATTGAATTTTGAAACTGTAAAATGCATCGACAGACCTACAAACCTGACTTTCCCGAGCCCCAGCCATCGCAGTTTAGCTTCAATTCAGAGCTCAGTGCGACTCCTGCCTGATCAATTTGTCATCCCTCTAAATGGAAACTAATTACTTCCCAGGGAAAGATTGCAGGCAAATACCAGCCTTTGCATCAGCAGCCCACTGCAGCGAGGTGAAGGCAGAGTCCACAGGGTTTCACCAAAGGGGCCGTTTCCCTCTCTGCCGAAATAACGTCAGGAAGAATTTTTATTATTTAGAGCAGCCGCGAGCTTGCTATCACATCCGCTAAGGTCAGCCGTCAAGAGTGACTCTCACTTCATAGGTCACCTGGGTGGTCCTGAGTCAAATGTCAAGGGCCATTCAACCGCTAAGTTTCAACGCAGACACCCTGGCAGGCTTCTGATGGTGCTTAAATGAGGATGAGCCAGCCTGCTGGCAGTGTGGCCCACCACTCTGGCCCCCCAAGGGAACTCTTTTTTTTCCCTGTGCCCAAGAACACTGCCCTGGAAGCATCCCCGGAATGACTGAATCATTGCCATCCGCGCGGCATCAAACAGACTGTGCCACTGACAGCTGTCGGCAAGACTGACTCAGATGCGGCGCCTGGACATCCAGGCCCCGCGAGGCTGTGCTCGAGGCTCGCGTTAGTACGAGGGCCCTGGCTCAGGGCAGCGGGGCCGGGCTGGTGCCGGGCCAGGCCAGCCAGCTCAGAGGCTGCTGAACAACCTGAGCGGGGGAGGGCTCGCCCGTTCCCTACCTTTGCCCGTGTTGGAGGCTGTCTGCTTGGGCAGTGTTGGGCTGTCAGGCAGGCTGAGCCATCTGGGGCTCGGGGCTGATCCTGCCACCGCTGTGTCGGGCTGAGCAGGGTCTTTAGCCCGGCCCTGGCGCTGCTCAGGCTCAGGTCTTCTCCCCGCAGAAGTCAGACAAGACCCGGGGGAGAGGTTGGTTTGGTTCAGCAGCTGATTGGATCCCCTACTATTTGACTTGGGTTCCACGTGGGGGAACGTGTTCAGGGCCCCCCACCCCCGCCCCGCCACCCCGGGCTTGTGTTAGAGGATCACAGATTCAATCATTGCCCACTCCAGAGCTCCCTTCCCCTTCCGGACAGCGAGCCTTCCCTTCGTCCTTCCACTTAACAGTAAAGCAGTGAGAGACCCTGGATGGCTATGTGGCCAGAGGAGCTGAGAGAAGCCACTTCCCTGGGCCTTGCTTTGCTTCTCTCTGCAACCACTGAATATACCCGGACGAGATGACCTCAGAAGGCCACTCCAGCTCTCCATGCTGGTGTCCACAGTCTCTGTGAAGTGTGGTTTGCTTTGAAATATAATAAAAACCCAGAAAAGTAGTTATTTCAGCTTGGCCAGCTCTGCTTTTCAGTGAGAAATGGTGATGGCTCCTTGGAGATGATGCTGCCTTCATAACGCCTCCTCCCTTGCTCCCACCAAACTGAAGGCATCTCAGGTCCCACACTGTCTCTTGTCCTCCGGGGTGTGCTTTCTGGGACTTGCACTTCGGGAGGCCAGCAGGGACTGCCAGTTGGGAGGAAGGCTGATTTTCTCTGTTAACCCCTGTCTCCTAACCCCCTCCTGCCTGCCCGCCCTCCCTCTTCCCTGCTGTCAGCCGGCTAGGCAATCAGGTGACACCAGCGATGGAAGGACTGTGCTGTGTACATTTTGGAATGAACCGTGGCCTCTCTTTGGAACTCAGACCGTGCTGTGTGCCCTAGCTGCAGACAGTGTTGTGCAGCAAACCAGGATTTGACAAATCCATTGTACTTACCAGTTTCATCGCAGTTCAAGCCACTGACCCGCCGACAGTGGCCATTCAGGAAATGTCACCGTGGCCTGGTGTAGTGTCAGGGGACTAGAAATGCTGAGTGATGATTGCGTGTGCATTGATCGGTGGTTAGCCTGGCAAGTGCTTACCCTTTCTCTGTCTCAGTTTTCTCGTTTCTAATATGGGAATAATGATAGTACCTCCCTCTTCTAGGGCTCTGGTGAGAGCTGAAGGAACTAAGACACATGAAGAACCTAGAACAGTTCCTGCTCTGACCCGAGCCCAGGATGAATAGGAGTTGCTGTTGTTAGTTGAATATAGTTAGTGACACTGTAATCACTCCCACCAAACTGCCACCGTTTCCTGCACACCATGCTGCCACAGGCTCGCTGGGTCACCTTCACCAAAGCATTTTGCGTCTCCAGACCCTCAGGTTCCTCACCTGCAGCGTGAGGCGGGGATCGGGCCGGGCCTGGCATCAGTGCTTTCTGGCCTTGACAGTCTAGAAGTGTCTGTGATGAGTTGGCAGGTTTATGTTATCTGTGTATGCACCAGTGAGAGTGCTGTGATCTTGAATAGAGATGATATACTCAGATCATGAAGCATGAACGTAGTGAGTGTTTCGATTAGAAATGTGGTACACAAACTAGGAGATCATCAAGAGAAATGGAAGGAGCGTTTGGAAAGAACAATAGTAATAGTGTGCTAAAATGAGTTTATTTTTTAAAAATTCCACTGGATGAAGGATTAGAAGGCCTCTTTTGCAGAAAATGGAGAATTTAGATCTGTTTTGAAATTAGGAGATACCTTTTCCTACTGAAAGCCGACATGTCAGTGAGATGAATAAACATTGGTCACATAGAAACATAAATTGTGGTCTCTGGGGTCACAGGACCCACGCAGTACAGCATTTAATCTATGAATGTCCCAGAGGGGACTTTGTGAGTTGTTGGAGGTTATCTGTGTGTCAGATTTCCAGCAGCTTGACCATGTGTCTGAGTCATGTGGTGCCTCAGCATGTTGACAGTCAGGAAGTTTTCAGGTATAAGTAACAGAACTAAAATGGCTTAAACAATATGAGGAGTTGTCATTCCCAAAGTAGGCTGGGTAGTTCAGCTATGTAAGTATACTGGAGCCCTGCACTGACTTCTCTGCCATTCTCTCAGTTTTCTCTTCAGAGCTTCAAAATGACACTGTAGTGATCAGTCACCATTTCCTCCAGAAGTCACATTCACAGACGGGAAGCAAGGCAGAGTTTTCCTTCATGTATCCCTGGTTTTTTTTTAATCAGGAGGAAAGCCTTTTCCAGAAACCCCACAGTGAATGTCCTCTGAGGTCTTATTGGCTAGAACTGGGTCCTATTCCCGCTCCTAACACAATCACTGTCAGAGGTCAATGGAATTTCCAAGGTTGGACTGATGCCCCTGTAACGGGGAAAGACCACCTGCCCAGAACACAGTGCCATGTGGTATCCCAACAAAATTTGGGTTCAGTAAACTCAAAGGGTTTTGACTGGGGCCATCAACAGGGTCTGCCTGGGACCTTAAAGGTTGTTGATGCTGACCTACCACTTTGTAGATTAGGAATCGTCAAGTGTTAACCACTCTGAACCTCAAAGAATGTGAAGTGCTGAGTAGTAGAGATAGAACTGAAATCTCTTTCCTCTTACTCTTATCCCCTCTCAAGTTTCCTGCTGGCATTATTTTCTGTTTCAAATGCTTAACATCAAACAGATAACAATTGCATATTTCCATAGACATTGCTACCCTAACCACTACCTCGTCAGTTGCTACCAAGAATGTTGTTTAAAAATGAGAACCAGGCACATTCACATCTAGAATTCCCTGTCTAGCTTCTATGACCATGAACCAACAGTTTTATCGGGTTGATTCTGCTTGAAAAGCAAACACATGCAGAAGTCCTTGTTCCCAAGGATTTCAGTCTAGACGAGAAAAAGCTTGCCCATGATGGTTACACATGAATCAGTAGTGCCAGCTGATTGATAGATGACCTGGGTTCAAATCGGGGGATGGAAGGATCATGTTGGGTGCATGGCTGAGGCCTGAGGAAGGTATTTCAGAGAGGAAGGAGGAAGAAGTCCAAGTGGGATGATTATAATGACCATGGCAATAATCACAACATGAATTGAGTACTTACTGTTTCCAAGACAAAGTTCTAAACACTTTACATGTTTTGACTTATTTCATCCTCACAAAAAACTCTATGAGATGGAGCTTATTGTTTTCTTATTGTTTCCACTTTAGGTATAAGGATAATGAGATATAGAGAGGTAAACTAATATACCAAGGCTGTCCGGTTAGGAAGTGGTAAAGCTGGACCCAGGGAGTGTGACTCATGGCCTTCACTTATGCTCAGCCTTGCTTGGTGTAAGCAAACTCATGAAATAGGAAAATTCAAGGCTTTGTGAGGGGGCTTCCTATTCATTGATTTAGCTGAAGGGAGGATTTATAGCAAGATGTCATGGGAGATAAGGTAGGGGAAGTTTTTGCTAAATTCAGAATGTGGTCTGACCATCTGTATCTCAGAAAACTCTAGCAAACACATAAACACGAAGAACACAAGCAATATCGCATATGGCTTCTCCCCCATACTTTTGTGCCTCCATTTTGTACGTAAGGGATGTTTATGTGTATCCATAAGCATTGAAGACATTGCCAGATTATTATGATCACATAATACATCGCACATGCCATCATAACTGCACATTGCCCTAATCCCATGTGTATTACTGTGATCAGATGTATATTGGAAAAGCTTCAAGGCCCATTTATTTATGATTGACTAAGTGGTGGCTGACTGCCTTCAACACATCTCCCAGTGTTGCAATAAGCAGGATTCAACACAGGGTACTAATAACCAATACACTGAACCACCTCCATTTGGAGATGAAGGCTGAAGGTCATTAGTTACTCTGCAATGTACTCAACAGAATTCAGTCACAGCACAATACCCTACCTTCTTGCTCCTCTATGGGTTTGTTTTGTTTTTGTTTTTGTTTTAGGGTTAGACAATTTGTACCATTTAAGATGTTAAAATGGAATTTACCTGGCAGCTAGAAGGAAGGGGATTGATACTATCTAAACACAAGGAGTTAATGAACATAAGGTCTTAGGTCATCACTTCTGTGAAAGATCAAGTGCCTAAGTAAATATAAAAGACTACACTGAGAAAGACATCCCCAGGACATCTCTTTTGGAAAAGGAGCCAAGTCATAGAACACTGGGGTAGCCCTGAATTTCAAGAATGGTGTTATTGGTGGTATTTTCATTACTGGAAGCTAAAGGTGGGCTCTAGTTTACTCTTGGATATTCAGATCTTTTCTGGCCCTTCACAGTGGTGGGAGCTTTTGCTAGTTGATTGGTTTTTGTCTGGCCTGATACTCAGATTCCTTTTCCTAGTATAGTTTATATAACAACCTTCCCCTATTATCTAAATAAAATGTTTAAAAATACAAAAATAACTTTGTCTTCATTTTTATATTTACTCCTTGGAAATTTAACTGCTCAGCATATTTCAAATACCTGGGGAATGGCTTTTGAAAAATGCTTCACACTGGAGACCTGGGTTCTTTTTTTTTTTTTTTTTTAATTTATTTATCTTTGGCTGTGTTGGGTCTTCATTGCCGTGCGCGGGCTTTCTCTAGTTGCGGCGAGCGGGGGCTACTCTTCGTTGCGGTGCACTGGCTTCTCATTGTGGTGGCTTCTCTAGTTGTGGAGCACGGGCTCTAGGCACACGGGCTTCAGTAGTTGTGGCACGTGGGCTCAGTAGTTGTGGCACGTGGGCTCTAGAGCGCAGGCTCAGTAGCTGTGGCACACGGGCTTAGTTGCTCCGCGGCATGTGGGATCTTCCCGGACCAGGGCTCAAACCTGTGTCCTCTGCATTGGCAGGCGGATTCTTAACCACTGCGCCACCAGGGAAGTCCGAGAGACCTGGGTTCTAATCCTAACTCCAGTACTTTGTGAGTTTGGGTGAAGTGTGTTAACCTCTGTGACTCCCAGACTCCTCTAGACTTCCCTCCCGCAAGTGGCCTCCCACCATTGCCAGTGAAAATCCTATCCCTTTCTCAAGGCCCATTCGAATGCTACTTCTCTCCTTGATCTTACTTCCTCTTCATTTCCTTCAAACGATCAACAATCCACTGACATTATTTCCTGTCCTCTTGAAGTGCATGCTCTTTGGGAGCCAAGGTTGTATCTGGTATCTTTAGTGGTCTTTGCACTCCAGAATGCTTAGCACAGAGCTGGCTCACCATAAGGACTCAGATGTTGAAAGGATGAAGAAATACATCAATCTTGAAATCATTGATTGTATTTGTTTCTTTTAAGTCAGTGGTTCTCAACCATGGCGTTGGGCCCACTGGGGCATTGCAATCAATTATAAGTGTGTTGTAGTAATTGGTTATCAGTAATTGTTAGAGCTTAGAAATTTGTATACTATTTACTGTTTTTTTGTAAATTGGAATGTTTCCCTTCGGTAATATCCTTTAATGATAATAATATCATCTTTCAGTGTTAATACTTCAATATGACTTTCCCTAGCACTGTGATTTGTTTCTTGAATTGAAGAGAAAGGGTGGAATTAGAGTCAGGACCCAGGAAATTGTATGTAACCCACAGCCTGTCTTTTCAGTGCCCCAGCCCATAATAAGCTAGAAATCGCTGTTAATGATTATGGAACTATGGAATTACTGCAGTGCTTTCCTACTCTGCAAGATTTGGGGGCTTTGTCAAAATGAAAATTATCTGTCAGTTTAGGAAAAGAATAACCATTACTTTAAACCAGGGTCAGCAAACTTTTTCAGTAAAGGGCTATGGGGCTTTGAGAGCCATACAGTCTTTTAGCAACTACCCAACTTCGCTGACACAGCACAAAAGCAGGCAAAGACAATACATGAATGAGTGGATGTTGCTGTGTTCCAATAAAACTTTATTTACAAAAACAGATGTTGGGCAAGATTTGGCCCACAGGTCTGCTCTTGAGCCGTAGAGCCCACCTGGGAGTGTAAATGATACTGGCTACTTTTTAAAAATGGTATTAATCACATTCATTCTACTTCCTTTGTAATAGCTAAGGAGTTCCTGCAAAGAAAGAAAAACTATGGGATGGTAAACTTGTTTACTTATTTGCAAGAATACACAGTATTATATATTTCAGGATAAACAGTCTCTAGACTTTCTCAGCATAAGAAATGAGATTAAATTCTGTTCATGGTTTAAATACAGCCACTGAAGCCAGTTCATTAAAGAAAGGTAAGTACGGTATGAAAAAATACCTTGTCTGCCAAGAAGCTTGCTTATGTTGTGTTATCCGCGGCGCATTATTTTCCGTCTTGGTAGTTTCTCTCAGTAGGATATTCAAGCTCTGCCTTCCTGTTCGGCATTTTTGCTGATAATTGCTTGAAAAATCATCACGTCTCTTCTTAAATTACTGCATGGAGTAATAGCCTTTCTTCTTGACAGTCACCAGGCCAATAAAGGCAACCATGTGAAGTGAATTCAAACAATGTGTGTCTTAGAACTCAGATTCAAAAATGACTCTGTCGGGGGCTTCCCTGGTGGCGCAGTGGTTGAGAACCTGCCTGCCAATGCAGGGGACACGGGTTCGAGCCCTGGTCCGGGAAGATCCCACATGCCGCGGAGCAACTGGGCCCGTGAGCCACAATTACTGAGCCTGCGCGTCTGGAGCCTGTGCTCCGCCACGAGAGAGGCCGCAGTAGTGAGAGGCCCGCGCACCGCGATGAAGAGTGGCCCCCGCTTGCCACAACTAGAGAAAGCCCTCACACAGAAACGAAGACCCAACACAGCCATAAATAAATAAATTCAAATTAAAAAAAATATATATATATATATATGACTCTGTCACAGTCCGTGGTGGAACCCATTAGAACAGCAGGGCCCAGTGCATTTGGGACATCCCACGCCACGGGATTCTTTTGGCAGTGCCCGCAAGTAGTGGCTCCTGCCCAGTTCCTTGGCTTTTCTACCTTCTCACAGCCAAGTGCCATGACAGCCCCCTCAAAGCTCAGGCCCTCTCCTGTGCTCCCTGACGGGAAGAATATTAGCTCTGGGTGGAATGAAACCCCTCTCCAATCCAGGACCAGGACCATGCCCAGCTCCAGAGGCTCTTCTGAGTCACGTGCCAAGTGTACCTGCTGGCAGTCAGACACAAGTTGGGGAGACCCAAGAAGGGAGCAGGTACCCCACCTCCTCACCATGCCACAGCCACCTTCTCTCCTCTCCTGCTGACACAGGACGAGCAACTGGCATCTCAGTTGGCCCCCTGGTCCAACCAGGACTGGAGCCCTATTATAGCAGCAAGTAACAGAAAACCCAACTAAATGTGGCTTGAAAAACAAAGATACATGCATACCTCCCATTACCCGCCTGTTGTAGAGGCTGAGTGTTGTCACAGAGGACCTTTGAGTCTTTCCACCCTGCGATCTCAGTGCTTTAGGAATTACTTCCCTCACAGATGCAAGATGGCTGCTGAGACTCCAGAGTACTGTCACATCCTCAAGTCGCCATGCCACACAAGAAGGCAGGACAGGGGATAAAAATCGGGGGCTCTTCCTTATGCTTTTCTTTTTTAGCAGGGAAAATTTCCCCAGCAACTTCCAGTGGTTTTCCTTTGGGGGCTTACTGGCTGCAGCAGCATCACTTGCCTCCTAGCATAAGGGAATGAGATCGCCATCGCTGGCTTCGGCAATCACAGTCTCCCCTGGTGCTGGACACACACCACAATTAAGGCTCTACTGGCAGAGAAGAAAGGGGAATGGCTATCGGGTACACGGCCAACTGTGTCTGCTGCCCCTGACCTAACCCCCCAGTTGGTGGCTAGAGCACCTTTTCCTTTGACCCACAAATCAAAGCCTTGCCAAGAGTCTGCTGTCTATGGGTAGCTCTCTGGAATTATTGCCAGCGGTCTTTTGTGGTCATTAGCAGACATCTGGATCCCCCATCAGCGCTTTCTCTGCCTTGTGGGACTTCCTGATGCCTACTAGGATCTGAGCTTGCTGAGTCTTTTGGATCCTCTGTTTATCCACCTGGCGACTCTTTTTGGTCTTCTGTACCTTGATCTATCCCTTCTGGGGTATGTATAAGCCACTTTGGGACCCTCAATGCCTTAAAAAAAAAAAGTAATGTCATTTTTCATAGTACACTCATACAACGTCTGCAGTTTTTCCACTGTGGCACAAAAATACATGATTGGTAATATTTTAATAGACTACTTTTAAGTAATAAATAAGATTTTAAAAATTCAAATAAATTTAAGGATTCTCTTCTGCCAATCTTAATTTCATGGGATAGTTTAAAATGCTAGTTAATGCCGTGATCTAAACTGTTGGCTCTTGGTTTTTTGCTATTACATATATAGAACTGTAGGAAGTTGTTTAAGAGCTGTAAGAACTAATGTAATCCGTGAGAGGCCAAATAAGCGAATTCTTAAATAGCATCTATTTTTAAAGAGGTTGATAGCTTACAAAGCACTTTCATACTTATTATTTTAATACCTTCCATAACTATTGTTCCCATTTTACAGATGAAAAAAAATGGGGCTCTAAGAACTAAGGTGACTCAGCCAGGCTCTACCTCTCTTCACGTGTTTGGTACTAAACCTATCCCTTCTGAGCCCACCTCTGAGGCACTTTCCTTTTTCTGCCACAGAAGGTCCAGTCACCACGGCAGTGTGCAGGATTAAAGAAGGCCAGTGACATGCACAGATAGCCCAGCCACGATGTCTACTCATTTCAGCCTGTGCTACTCTGCCCAGGGTTTTGCAGAGATTTCCTTTCTTTCCTTTCATGGAATTTCCACCAAGAAATAATAAATGCAAGCAAAGCGGGTATAATAGGTTCAGTTATAAGTGACCAAGACCTTAAAATAACAGTGGCTTGAAAAAGAGGTTTCTTTCTCATGTTAAAGTTTGGAAGTAAGGGGACTTCCCTGTGGTCCAGTGGTTAGGACCCTGCGCTTTCACTGCCGAGGGCGTGGGTTCCATCCCTGGTCGGGGAACTAAGATCCTGCAAGCTGCAGGGCATGGCCAAAAAAAAAAACAAAAAAAGTTTGGAAGTAGGCAGCGCAGAGCCCTGTTCCTCAGACCCCTCTGGGACCCAGTCTTCTTCAGCTGTGTGCTCCATGTGGCCCGCTTCCCGTGGCCCAGGATGGAACTTCAGCCAGTCATCGACCTTTCCAAGCAGCGGGACAGGCATAGGGGGAAGGGACAAAGGAGGAAGAGGGTGCTAGGAGCAAGGATCAAAAGTCAGGTTCCTAGAAGCTGCCCGGTTCCTGACACACAGCCTCTCCGAATTTCAAGGAAGACTAGGAAATGCGGTTTTGTTTTGGACTGCCACATCAGATAAAAATTCTAGTACTATGGAAGAAAGGGAGAACAGGTAATAGGGAACTACCACAAGAGCTTGTAGAAAAGAAGCAAAAAATGGGGAGCAAACTGACTTTAGGAAATCGTGATGACTATTATCGGTATCCTTTGTGAAGGGCATCTGAAATGACTCTCCATTCATTCATTCATTCAGTAGCTGTTTCTTCAATACTCACTGTGTATCAGTCCCTGTTGTAGATACTAGGGATATACCTGGAGAAAAGTATTGTGGCGAAGGCAAGAGGGGTTGCTCTTAGAAGGGTCAAGGAAGGATGCTCTCAGGGCTGACAGTTGAACGGCGGAAGGATGTGAAGGAATAGGCCATAGGAAGATCTGGAGGGAGAAATGTTCTGGACAGCAGGAACAGCAAGTGAAAAGGCCCTGAGGTGCAAATAGATTTGATGCATCCAACATCTGTGGGTCCACGCAAAGAGGCAGATGCTGAGGCTGCAGCAACGTGAGCCAAGGGAGCAGGGTGAAAGGCAGAGTTGTAGACGTAACCAACGGCAGGCCCCACGGGGCCTGGAAGACCATGGCAAGGAGGCTGGAATTCATTCTCAGTGCTGTGGGAAGCTTTCAGGTGGCTTTGATCAGGGGCGCATCATGGGTACGTTTGGATATACCCATCATTAGGCGACCCACTGTCACAGATCCGATGGACCGGTCATTAAAGGTCTTAGGCAGAGCTCCTGGACTCTCGGGGGTATTTGGCCACGTCTGCCAGTTACCCCACTTGGTTCTTGTGGTAGACAAGTTATGATCTACCGCAGGGAGCCTCTGCTCTCAGTGACAGCAGCTCAGATGAGAAGCACCCCCATCCATGTGCTGAGGAGAAACCCAGGCTTCATTCGTGTCCTATAAGCAGGTGTATGATGCATGCTGGGACTTTTGTATTTAAAATCACAGCAAGACCCCAGGAACGTTCCTAGGGACGAGGAACGTGGACGCAGAATGCCATGTTCTGCTGATGACTGTTCTCTAGGACCCCTCAGGTGCTTCGCTCATACCCCCTCTGATGGTTTCTCTGCGGCTTTCTGATGGCATTCTGTGGTTTGCCCAAATGTCCCTTGTGGTTTCCTAATGTCAGGACAAAGCCCAGGGACGAGCAGGATGTGGTCGCCAGTCGGCTTCCATCGCAGGCGTCCTCAGGGCGTATGGAGGGGAGCGAACCCGCAGTCCTGCCGTCTGCCTACCAGCTTTGCAGGCAAGGAGACGTTATACAGGAAAATTCCATTGAGATCATGTACAACGAACATCAGCTTATTTTTTCCAAAGAGGCAGGGGAGCTACTTCTTAGCCGAGTGAGCTGTAGACTCTCTCTGGAATGCAAAGCACCAACCTTTGTATTAGAAGTGAAGTATTTAGGTAGGGATCATTATGGAGCTCTTTTTACAGCAAGGCAGGCCAGATAAACAGAGAGAGAGCGGGGAAAGGAAGCACAAAGGAGGTAATAATATCTGATTAGCTAAGCAGCTGGATAACTGAAGGAGAGTTTGCTAAAAACATATCAAGACATCAAAGCTGGATGGGAGTTGTTCTGTCAGCCCAGGCCACTTGTGGAGCCGTCTCTGGAATCTTACCCGGTGTCTAATTTGCTGCTGTTTTTTCCCTAGCACCACTTCTTCACGAAGGGGTCTGGGCGGGGTAACCTAACCCGTAGCTGTCATCGGGGCTTTTTCCATCCCTATCGTGGCAAGGGATCCCGGGCTGGAGTAGCTGAGCTGGTATTCCAATCATCCCAGACGTACTTGACCACGTGTGAACAAGAAACCTCGTGTTTCTGGGGACAGGCGGCAGGAAACCTGAGAACTTGATCCCCTAGAGGCCCTGGGAGGATTGTTTCCACAGCGCCCCGGATTTGGCAAGTGACTAGTTTCCCAATATATGGCACACACAAGCCTCTTTGGTTTTCTTTTTCCCCCGTTCACAGATAGATTTGAAGCACCATACTCGCTCTGCCCAAAAGGAGAGGAGGGGCGTGAAAGTCCCACTTCTATAAATCCCAGCTTCTGCTAAAGTAGAGACGAGGATGGTTAGGCTCTACTGAGAACCTTCCCTCTGCCTCAGCGCTCCTGGTCCCGTGGCAGCCAGGGTGGCGGGACCCTGAGTCCCGCTTGGTGGGTGCCTGCTGTGGACGTGCCGGGGCTTGACCGGCACGTCTCGGCCTCCCACCTGACAATGATGGTCCTGATTGTGGAGACCCTAGGCATCTGTCCGGGGCCCTGGGGGCACCCGTGCTAGTGGTGGGAGACTTCCCTCCCCCCCCCCCACCTCAACACGCACACCTGCACACGTGCTCACGCGCGGAGGAACAGGTGCGGGGTGTTTTCAGATAAGGGCCTCACAGCTCGGCTGCCACCATGGTGCTGGCTGCTGCCACCTACGAGAGCCTTTGATCCATCTCCCTGCTGAATGCAGCCCCTCTCAGGGCCGATGTGCTTTGAGCCCAGGGTGAGCAGCCCCTCTCTGAGTCCCTCACACCACCAAGAGCAGGAGCTTCTGGGGGGCTTCCTTTCATTTCCTCTAAATTGTGAGCGGGGCTTATTTCCACGTTATCCTGTAGGATTCTTAAGAACGGCCTGGGAGACGTTTCAGGGCTGAAAGGCAAAGAATTGCAAACAGGAGCCCAGTGTCTGGGCGACTTCCTCTCCAGTTGAGTGTGGATAAACCCCATGCAGGTAGAAAATAGGAAGAAAAGGAGATTCATCGTAAGGCTGCGTGTTTTTCTTACTTGGGGTGGAAGGGGAGTGGAGAAACCGATCATGGATAGAATCCAACTTTAATGACAATCTGAAGCCCCGAAGCACAGACATATTGCAGAGCTAATGTATTATTTTGTTTTTGTTTATTCTGCAGAAATGGGGAAATTTCATTTTTTAGTAGAATTACAAGCTCCCCTTTTATTATTCACAGGCCCTAACGTGCATGGCAGCCTGAGCCAGAGAGCCCTCCACGATTTTAATACCAGCTTCTTTGCGAATCTAAACTGGTTTTCCAGTCGGCTCCCTGGCGGGCCGCGGGCATTGTTGGAGTGGTGTTAGACACACCGAAAGCTGCTTAGGGCAGCTGGCCTGCTGTGTGCTTGCAAGGCGGACCGGGAGCCTTGCTGTGAGACTCACCTCCGCTCCCAGGGGGAAGGCCGGGGATTAGCAGGGATTAACAGTGGGAGGGGGCGTGGACACAGGAAGAGGGTCACCGTAGGCTCTGCTAGGGGCCCTCGTGGAGGTTTTGCTGCTGGGCCCCGCAGCTGCTTTCAGAGTCCTGAGTGCTGGGTCCTACTCAGATTCTGATTTCACTGGTCTGCCTGTGACCTGGGCATTCAGATTTCTGCCTTTCCACCCCAGCCTGGGTGATTCTCTGTGCAGCCCGGGTTGGGCATTACTGCCCTGCAGCCCTGTGGTTTCCTGCCTCAAGACATGGTTGGTAGGCAGATGGCTTCTTAGGTTCCGGAGCTTTGTCACTTTACGGCTGTGCGACCTGGAGAGTGTTCAGGGACAAGTGTCCTTGTCTGCAGGACAGTAGAATAGCTGCAGGATGAAGAGTACCCACCTCCTGGGGGCTGTTGTGAGGACTGAAGTCATTTCTATTCACTGGGAGGCTGCTGTATGGGCCAGGTACTTTACAGGAACTGGGCTTCAGCTGGGAAAGAAGGTGGCCCAGAGTCCCTGCCTTTGTGGAGACAGTGGAAAAACAAACTTTCCAGGATTTACTGTAATGTCAAAAAGTGCTGTAATGTAGTCAGTGCTACAAAGACAAATGAGGACAGGGGAGGGATGGCCAGTGGCGGGAGATGACGCACGTCCAGCCGTACCCAGCTCTTAACCACGTGACACTGAGTATGGGGTCCTGGGCGGTGTCTCCAGGACTGCGGCTCCTGCCACATCACTCCAGATGAATGAGATCTCCATGTGACATGTCCCTCCAAAGAGCTTCGCAGCTCCCTAAAGGCAGCCCTCACTCTTTGTGCTGCCGACTGGGGGCTCCATTGCTGTCTGTGTAATGGCTCCAGGCACCTGGCTCCATGCACTTTCTCAGCGGGCAGAAACTCAGAGAGAAGAGGGGATTGCCAAGGGTTTCATTTACCCCCAGGTACAGAGGACGTGTGTGACAGCACAGCGAGAGCTGGTTAAAGCACAGCGGGGTGAAATATGAGGACGCCTCAGGCCTTCCCCCGTCTCCTGCCTCACAGCTCCTGCAGTTTCTTCTCATATCAACAGCCACCATGGGGGGGAGGGGGCATCCCTGGGGGGCAGGCACCAGGCTAAAGGCATTATATACATCCTCGCCTTATGTCCTCACTGGGAGAAGTAGGTATTGAGGGTTTTTTAACCCTGTTTTACATTTGAGGGAGCTGGGGCTTTGCCATGTTATAATTTGTTCATGGTCACGCCAGGCTGCGCAGCTTTCAGCCTGTGTTATTCTCCCCGACGGTGGGACCGAACATGCATAATGAAGGCCTACTAAGTGCCAAAGACTTGCACTTAATTATTGCATCATGGATCCCATAACACCCTCTGCTTCCTCTCTCGTCCAACCCATTCACACAGGACCCAGCGTGACGTTAACCATAAAGAAAAGTCGGGTCATGGCATCTCCCCGCCTGAAGTGTGCAGAGCTTTCCCACTGATCTAGAGAACAGTCCAGATGCTACCCCCGTGGCCCTGCCCCTGCCGCCCCTGCAGTCTCTCCTCCCGATCTCTCCCTGTACTCTCGCCACGCTGGTCTCCTTCCTGTTCCCGGGCATGGCAGGCTCCCATCTTCCCTCCTCTCCCGGGGCCTTTCCCTGGGCCATCTCCTCTGCCTGCAAAGCTTCCCTGCAGCTCCTTCTCCGAGGCTGTGGAGACATGGCTCATTGTCATCCTGGGCTCACATGGAATCTTCTCGGCTTCCCTGACCATCCCCTGTCTCAGTTTGGTCCTCACGACACAGACCACAGTCTGCAATTACCCTGTTTATCTGTTGACCTGTATTTCTCATCCTCTCCTGTGAGTGCGCTCCCTCTGTCCTTGTTCAGAGCGACCATGGGCCCCAGGCACGCCACCTCATAGTCTGACGGCGGGAGTAAGGACAGAAATCAGTGAAATTCCAGGCAGAAGAGGGGGCGTGCCAGGAGAGAAACACGAGCTCTGCTTGACGGTGCCCAAGACGCCTTCCTCAGGAAGGTGTTTCCTGGATGGCTTCTCGGTTTCTCAGTGCAGGCGCTGTGTGGGGAGAGCTCATCAGGTAGAAATCGGTCAGTGGCAGCGACGGGGAGGGCACTGCACTGGAAAATGCATGAGGCAGGTGGGGATGGAGGAAGAACGCTCGGGAGGATTTGGGGAGTAAGTAGGCCTTGGGGGAGAAGGAGGCCCTGCAGTGCACACACATTTCCGGGGAAGGACCCAGATCTCGATTTGAGCTGATGAGTTTGCGACCTTGGGCAACTTCCTGAACTTCATCTGTAAAATGGGAATAATGATATCTTCCCTTTGGTGAGACAAATGAGGCACTGCTCTGTATCCATCAAGAAGTCAGTAAATGCTGGCTTCAAGCAGTTCTGATAAACAAGGCTCTGCTGCAGAGGCAGCCCGGCCGCAGGCCCAGGCATTGGCTTAAGGTTTAACCCTTGATTGGAGGGGCAGGCCGGCTTTTCAGATGCTGTTCTTTGACATTTTTCTGTCATAAATAAGACTTGGGGTGCCCACAACCCATCCAGAAAGCCAGTCCTGTCTCTGCCAAGTAACACCTTCATCTCCTGGGGAAAAAATTGGAACCTTCTCGTGCAGTTCCACTGAGCGTCTGCCTGGTGAACCAGATTGAAAGCGAGCAGGGGGACACCTGGAGCAGGAGGCACGGGCCAGGTGGGGGCCCAGGCAGCTCTGCTGGCACAGCCGTCCCTTTGAAAGTGGCCCGAGTGGGAAGGGCTGCGTTGCTCTCCCAGCCAGCTGCACAATGCTTTCTGCTCATCGCTGGCGGGTGTGTGCAGGGCCGCCGCAGGAAGGTGTGTGGGCGCTCAGAAAAGCCTCAGCCCAGAGCAGGCACCGCGGCCCGTCCTCTCCCAGAGCCAAGCTGCCGACAAGCGTCCTAGAGAGGCAGAAAAGTCTTGGAGGAAGGAAAGGGAAATCCTAATTACTGCCTGGGAAGAAGTCCTCATTTCCAAACCCAGCAGGTCACCTGGTGGATAGTGTGTGGGCAGTGATTCGTTAGAAGCTGTAATCTCCGATGTGAAAGCAAGAGCTCCAGCTGCATCTCGGGGCCAGGAGAAAGAAGCAGGACTTCATAAATCATTCCTCTGGCTCTGTTGCCTACATCCCTAAGCCCGTAGCAATTTATCCCAAATGAGGAAATAATAATGTCATTTTCCACCAGCTTTTTCCTGGGAGAAAGTTTTGAGATGGAGGGTAGGCAGGTGTTTAAAAGACACTTTCTGGGCTGTGCCTTGTTACAAGGTGGGTGCAAGGAAGCTCATGCACCTCCCGCCTTTCCTCCCGCCTCGCCTTGTCAGCAGCAGGCAGGGGTTTCGCAGGGAGAGGACATATGGGCGAGGACTTGCATTGGGCCCTCAACTTCTTCATTTTGTTATTTTGGATAAAGTAAATTGATGTTGGATTTTTTTTTTCCCCCAAGTATTGAGTCTTGAGCCTAGTTTGGAAGATAGGGTGGCTGTTTTTTGCTATTATTACTTGCTATTCTCTGCTGCTTTTCACCTGGAGGTCTTTAGTAATTTTCAAACAAGTATACCCATTTGACAGTTTGAGGGTAGTAAGTTCTATGGAACGATAAAGGGCTTTTTTCATAGAAACTGGAGGTTCTATGTATTCATTAGAATAAAGTCAGCTGCTGTTGCACGTGGTCCCAAAATGAACAAAGGCTTAAATATAATAGTTGTTTATTTCTCATGCATCCAACAGTCTTTTTTTAATAAATAAATAAATAAATTTATGTATGTATGTATGTATTTATTTATTTATGGCTGCATTGGGTCTTCGTTGCTGCGCACAGGCTTTCTCTAGTTGCGGTGAGCGGGGGCTACTATTCGTTGTGATGTGCAGGCTTCTCATTGTGGTGCCTTCTCTTGTTGCAGAGCACGGCCTCTAGGCACACGGGCTTCAGTCGTTGTGGTGCACGGGCTCAGTAGTTGTGGCTCGCGGGCTCTAGAGCGCAGGCTCAGTGGTTGTGTCGCACGGGCTTAGTTGCTCTGCGGCATGTGGGATCTTCCCGGCCCAGGGCTCAAACCCGTGTTGCCTGCATTGGTAGGCGGATTCTTAAGCACTGTACCACCAGGGAATTCCCATCCAGCAGTCTTGACATGGATATTCCTGGTGGCATATGACTGTCCTCCATGCAGTGATTCAGGGACCCAGCTCTTTTTTTGCTTGTGGCTTTGCCATCTCCTAAGTTTCCTACTCTTCTACATCCACCCGGCCAAGGGAAAGGAGACCAGAATTGACAAGTACTTCCTCTGCTCATGGGCCATGGCCAACAGCTAGTCATGTGGCCTTAACTAGTTGCAAAGGGTATGGGGGTGACCTGAAAATGCAGTCCTTTGCAGTCCTTTGCTGGGCAATTGCTTACCTGTGACAATTCTGTGCTGTAGAAGAAGGATCATGAGCTTGGTGGATAATAATGATTCACTGCCACATCTCAGAGTGAGTTTCAGCATTTACCAACATCTCAGAGTGAGTTTCAGTATTTACCAACAGAGACATGGTCTTGGCTTGAGTCACAGTGTCAATTGTGAGGCCTGGACTTGAACCCAAATACCCAGGCCGTAGTTTTCCTTTGACTGCACTAAGGTAGAAATGGAATCCTTGGGTTTGAGGGCAAGTAGACCAGGGCCAGCTAAAGCAATACAGGCAGACATTCTGTCCTTACTGATGTTTTTGGTTCATGCAGTAACCAAAAATCTCAAAAATCTCTCTTCAGTTTACGAGAAGACCGAGATCCCATGATGCTTGTTGCCTTTTCATGATTCCAGACCCACCTTGGCCCTTCAGTCATTTGTACTTGTACCTGTAAAGCTAACACACAGTTTTGCATCAACTTATTATGTGGCCAACCATGTAATAAATAGATTCATAAAAACCTGTATTTAAGGAGGCCATTCATGCTGCACTTGCCCTGGAGTAAATGACAGCTGTGCAACTCCGTACGGTATTTTGTGTTGTGGTTGAACTTGTAAAATGATAAACCTCATAATTTCTCTCCCCTTTTAGCCGCCTCTCTGTCTGAGCAGCTGTACTGAAGTTTGTCAAGCCTGCCCGTTAGCTTTCACATGTAAAGATGGCCTTTTTATATTCAGATTTTCTTAATATATTATTTAATCATTAGGCAGTTTACTAAGTGCTGTTCGTGGCCATTGTTCTTTCTGAATGCCTAATCGCCAGAAGAAAACACTGGGAAACAAATGCTTTCTTCTAGAAACTGTGTTTTCTCGCAGAGGGAGTGAGCTGTGTACCTTGCTGTTGGGAGCATCTTGCGGGGGTGGGGGGTGGGGGGGGGCAGTGGTTGGGAAACCGTCAGTGATGGGGTGCGGAGGGTGACATAGGTGCTGCTGCTGGACCTACTGACGCCGCCTCGAGGCCTAGCCGAGGATATGCTGAACTACATGAAGTTGCTGTATTCAGCCTCGTCCTTCAAAACAGCAATTTCTTCAGATTCAGTCTAACCCCAACCTGGGTTTCTGGTGAGGTGTTTGTCCCCAAGGTTAGAGGGCACCAGTACTTCCCACCACTTCCGACGCACCCAGACCTGTGACATAGTCAGGTGCGGTTCCCTAGAATCAGCAGAATCACAGATCTTTGATGTGGTGGCAGTAGGTCCAGCTATTGGAGCACTTGATCTAGTGTGGATACAGACCCATGAACAGTCCAGCACGGCCAGGGTGCCAGGCTGCATGTGGCTGACGGAGGAGAGGGTCAGTGTCAGGAAGGTCTCCACAGAGGGCAGGAGGCATCTGAGCCTGAGCTGCTGACAAGTGGGAGACGCCCTGTTTGATAAAAGGTGTCAGGAAGGGCATTTCCCCAGGGGCTGGGGAGACAGCACTGTGAGCCAGTTAAGGGCATGGGACCCTGGAATCAGGTCCACATCCTCGATCCAACTCTTACTGACTGTGTGAGCTTAGGTCAGTTACTCAACTTCTCTGTGCACCAGTTTCTTCATCTGCAAAATAGGAATAATAATACTAGTGTAATAGTTTGTTGACAGACTGAAATGAGTTCATCTGTGTAAAGTGCTTAGCACGGTGCCTGGCGCCATACTCAGCCATACGTAAGTATTGCTGTTTTTGTGCAGAGCTCAGAGGCGCTGAACGTGTTTGACAAGGAGTGAGGCGTTCAGCCCGATGTGTTGGGAATGGGGGAGAAGCAGGTTCCAGAAGGTGAGATTTGGATCACAGGACAGACAGAGATTTGGGTGTGGGTACCAGCACTGGAAGAAGCCCACAGGTTGGCCAAGCCCCTGCCTGTGAAATGGTGCCCAGAGCAGAGAAAGTCCCAAGACCCCACTGGCCTTGTCATCCCATCGTCTACTTTTCTATGTGTTCTTCTGCCCCTCTTCCTGTCTGAAAATCTATAGACTTTTTATTTATAGGAAATGTACAAGTTGTCTCCTCATACTTATAAGTGTGTGTGTGGGGGGGGGGGCTGTGGAGAGTTCCTCTGCAACCCAAGGATACCTGGATCTCCTTTCTTCTCCAGTTCCGTGGGTTCTGGGAGGGTGGTCAGAGCCCAACAGCAGCCCCTCCTGTGCATCTCCTTTTGCTGTGGTCTTTTTGATGGTGCGAGGCGTACCCTGGGACTGATCGTGTCCCTGGGAGTTGGAAGCTTTCACTGGAGGGTTAAATCAGCAACAGGAGAGCAACACTCCCAGCAGCCTCAGAAAGAATAGGAAATGATGTCCTGAAGGGAGCCGGAGCTGCTTGCTTGCGCGGTGCTCCAGTACCATCTTCTTAAAAAAAAAAGTTCCCCTCCCCCCTCCTCTCCGCCTTCCCACAACACACCTTGTACTAAATACATTTTCAGACCTGACTTTGTGCAAACACAGTGTTGTTCTGCAAGCATTAAAAGGCAATTTAGTACTCGAAGGATTAAAAGCTCATGTTAAACTGAAGACCACACTTGGCATAAACATTAAAAATTGACAGAACACCCTGCACATTAACTGCACCAGAGCTTCGTAATTAGCATTTAAAAGTAAAACATCGTTTCCTTACTGTTTCCTACTTACTCATTTATAATGCATTTATTATAATACAGATGTGAGCAGGAGGCTTGCTACCATCATCAGCGAGTGAAAGATATAGGTGTGCTCAGAAGGAAACTGGGATTTATTAATCTAGCCTAAAAAGCAGAACCAATAAAGAAGTCCCTCTCTGGGCTGGTTTGAAGGCCTCATACTTCCCTTTGGAAGATTGACCCAGGGCCCCCAAAGAAATCACCTTCACATTTCTTTTCCTTTTGTAGCCTTTTCACTAACAAATACTGGACAGAAAATCCAAGCAGGCTTAGGCCGGGCACAAACTGGTATCTAAAATCGACGAGCTGGCAGGTCACCAAAGGAACTTGGAAAGAGCTCATTGGTCCATTGCGGAGGCTTCTTCAAAACTTTGGGAAGACTGGAATGCAGTTTTCCAGTTTGCGTGAACTTCTGCTGACTTAGCACAGGCGGCTGAGTTCATAAATGAGGACCCCTGTTCAGGACACCTTCGTGCTCCTGCTTAAATTGGGGGTTTTGCATTTAGTGTGAGCAGATCTGTAAAACTGAACGCAGTCCAAATCTGGTCTTACTCTCTTCTTCCTTCGTTAGTTCTCAGTGTGCTGCTGTGGCTGTTTCCACGCACACTTCCACTCTCTGCTCCTTCTCGGCGTGCTAGGTAGTAGTTCTCAAACTCGAGTAACCACCCCCATCACCGGGGGTTCTCACCAACACGCAGAGGCTGACTGAACAAGTCCAGAATGGGGCCTGAGAGGCTGCCTTTCTAACTCGCTCTGAGGCGATGCCAGGGCCGTGGGGTCCCCGACCCACACTCGGAGTAGCAAGCTTGTACAGAGACCCTGAAATCCGTTTTCCTCCATCGTGGAGTTCAGATCAGCAGATGTGCAGGACCCTCAGAGAGTGCCGGGGCCCTGTGGTACCGACAGAGCGTACGAAGACAGCCACACGGGGTACTTGCCCTCAGTGCATTTCCTCTAGCAATGTCTGAGAACTCGTTACCTTTCTCAGGCGTCTCCTGCCGGACCTCATTTGGAATGCAGTTGAGAACACCTTGCCTTGATGTTATCTCAAGATCCTGACAAGCGTGTTCTGCTAAAGCAGACCTCCCTGGCTGTCCCCAAGTGGCCTCACATTCCCTGGCTGGGACACTCTGAGTTTATCAGGTTAGCCAGTTGACAGGACAAATATAATTTCTGGGCTGCAAGGCCAGTCTGGGTGAACACATGACATGAGGGTGTTAAAAGTGGAGGAGATTTCTGAAAATAGACATCCCTCTTGTCAGAATACCACCAGGGGCTAGCCCAGCCCCTGGAATGTCTCTGCCCTGGAGGATTTGGGCAGTGAAGCACACTTCCCTGGGGAGGGGGTGGCAGCTGGGGGGAGAGGAAGCCCCCTCCAGAGCCAGGTTCCCAAGGAACCGATTTGGCATCTGCTCTGTGGCAGTCTCTTGAAGGCAGAGAGAGAAAAGAGAAGGCTTTAGTTACAGATGTGGGAATATTCTGATACACGCAAGCCCCTTAGATTCTCTTTTCATCGTTTTAATGACTTTGAAAATTCCAGAAATGTATTCATGCCCCTACGTGACTTGAGAATGCTCCTCTCTCGTGAAGAGCCATGGGCTAAAACACACCCGAACAGCAGGCAGGAGCGAGGCTGGCCGGCTGAGCCATGAGGCCAGGAGCCGGGATTCGGAGGCAGGCTCGCATCTAAGCCTGGCAGGGCCTGGAAGGCAGCTGCATGCGCTTGGCAGGTTCGTTAATTACCACCGTGTTTTTATGGGAAGATCCTTGGGTGTGTTTGTGGGAACAGAACCCTGATTTTAATTACATCCCTTCTGGTTATTCACATTATATACTTCTAAGGATCTTGTTTCTCTGGCTTTCGTCTACCCTTCAGAGGTGCACAGAGTTCAGCCAAGAAAACGCCTGTGCACTGTGTTGACACAGACACGGAGTAGAGAATTGTAGAGCTGCAAGGGACTGAATGTCGCTAGTCCGGCCCCTCCACATGTAGGTGAGGGAACTGAGGCTCAGAGAAATTTGAGTGACTTGCCCAAGGTCGCACAACTCGCGCTAAAACTCAGGTCTCCAAAATCTCTCTACTTTGTACATGGTCCCGATCTGCAGATAACTTTTTCTCTTCAGATTCTTAATAAAGGTTGCAATCGGAATTAGACAATTCCCTGTCCCTCCTTTGAGTGTTGAGGTCGTTGCGTGAAGAGCTATTTTCTAGGTGACTCTGACTTGATTCTTCTTTGGAATAAGAGTTCTGAGGATGCATCACCACGCTGCTGGGCAGGGGAGCGGACACAATTAGCAGATTCAAATAGACACACGATGCGTCTCATGCCAGTTAGTGGGCGATGTGCATTTTTGAAGCAAAGCAGGGCACAGGACACCAAAGAACTGGAAATGAAAAATGAAGATGAGTCGCCCACTTGTAGGGTGGCCAAGGAGAGCCTTATGTTTTCCTTTGCAACAAAACACAGGTTTTGTGCTAAATGGCAAATAGCATTCACTGTACTTGTGTGTCCTCCCCCGCCTGGCGGCCGATTTCCTGCTCTCTCTAGACCTCCCCTCACAAGTACTTATTTAATAATGGCATTTGGCTTTTTAATATTTTTTTTAATAAAATTTATTTATTTTTTTATTGGCCGCATTGGGTCTTCGTTGCTGCGTGCGGGCTTTCTCTAGTTGTGGTGAGCGGGGGCTACTCTTCGTTACGGTGCGTGGGCTTCTCATTGCAGTGGCTTCTCTTGTTGCGGAGCACAGGCTCTAGGCAGCGGGCTTCAGTAGTTGTGACTCACAGGCTCAGTAGTTGTGGCTCACGGGCTTAGTTGCTCCGCAGCATGTGGGATCCTCCCAGACCAGGGCTCGAACCCGTGTCCCCTGCATTGGCAGGCGGATTCTTAACCACTGTGCCACCAGGGAAGTCCCTGGCTTTTTAATATTTTATTTGATTTCTGGTTTATGGTATTTTTAATTGAACCCTGTTTTAATTGCCTTTCAGGCACACCAAGAGCCTGGGTGAGGAAGGAAGACTTTGTAAATGAAATGATGATTGTTATTACTTCCTTTCTTTCTGCTCTGTCTTAATCAAATTATAATTGATTCCATCCGCATATAAGCCCTGATCCTCATGTGCATGTGTCAGAAAACAGCAAGTGTTAAGTAAGAAGGCTGAAAATTTTCATCTAACTGAGATTAAGATTTGTCACCATTATTACAGGGTGAGGAAAGGAAATTGGGGCTAAGTTCTTGCTGTCAAGTTGAGCCATCAAAGGTGAGGGAAGCTCTTCAGACCTATATACTCAGAGTACTTGATTCCAAGCCCACAGGAGGGCTTCCTAAAACAAGGCTTCGTAGAATGGAGAGCTGGAAGTGACCTAGGAAAGGCACTGGGCCCCACCCTGTGTCCAGTCACAGCCCAGGGCAGACACAGTTTCTCATCTACATGCTTGCCTGTGGCCTCCATAAATACGGGCACTTCCTTTGTAGCTTTTCAGATTCTCAAGGGCGGTTATTGAATTGCCCTTAGGATAAGAGAATACACAACCCTTTCCCTTAGACTTCCGTCCCTCCTCCACCCTCTGCAACCCCAATCCTATTTAAAATTTTTGACCTATTTGTTTTATGCCCAGCCATTGATTGCAGAGTGATTGCAGCCATCCTGAAGGGGTCTTAGTAGAGAATCACAAAACAAATCTGCCTCACACAGAGATGACTTCTAGCCTTGCTTGGTCTGCTTCCTTCCCAGCTGGGTGTTCAATGGGCAGCTGTTCATCAGGCTTGATAAGACGACTTAGATGTGATGGTCCAAGGGAAAGATTGTCAATCCTGGTAACTGCTTGAAGAAAGGAAAATATCCCTTAAAAGCATGGTCCTAGCCCTTAGTAATACTTCCTCGGGGCTTGTTAAAATGGAGTTCCTTATTTCAAAGGTAATACAAATATTTGAGTTCCTACTGGGTACAGTATACTGGGTGAGGCACTGCAGGCCAAGCAAGGCAAATAGAATTTTCTTTTTTTTATTTCCCTTCATTTCAGCAAGGATACCAACACATTTCAAGGCTCTACCTTGCACCAGATCATATACCCAGTTTCCTCCTATCAGCCTGGGGTGTAGCAAGTAATCATCCCCCTGTGATTGAAGAGAGAGCTGTATTCAAAGAGGTTAAATGCCTTGCCCAGGATCCATATGGCTTTGGTGGAGCGGAGGTGAAATTTGAAAGCCAATCCCTGTCTAATCTGTCACTTAGAATTGTCACCCTGGAAGGGAGCATCAGGTGGTTTGACACAGAGCGCTGTCCTCGGGCCTGGCCTGTTTGAAGCCTTTACTTGGGTGAAAAGAAAGAATGGAAGACATTAGGCCGGGAAGAGACAACGAGTATACCAAAAATATCCCAACAGGCTGCAGACCTGAATGAAAACCACCCCAGTGAGGGTGGAAGGGAGGAAATGATGAGAGGCCTGGGGGAAGAGAGCCTCCAGAGGATCTGGCGACCTGGGTTTGGAGATAGGGGAGAAAGGATGGCCTGGGTTTGATAACCATTGACAGGAGGAAATGCCTACAAGTTCGTTTTTAGAAATGTTGAGTTTTGAAGTACTGATGGGACTTCAATGCCACCATCCAACCAAGGAGTGTTGGAAATATAGATCTGGAATGCGGGAGAAATATGGAACTGGAGACTTGGGAGGAATCTGCCTGGAATTTATGGTGGAAGTCGGGGAATTGGTAAAAGAGAGACTCCTACTTCCTTCTCTCTGGACATTGAAGGGGGACCTTGACAAATCCCACTCTTAAAGGAAAAGAGAACCAAGAGGAGGCAGCATCACTTGTAGAAATAAGAGGACAATAACAGTTCATTGTCAGGGAAGCTTAGTAAAAAAAGGGAGATACAGTCAGCAGTTTCTGTGGAAAGAGTGACAGAAAGGGCCACTGGATTTGTTAATGTGGAGATCCCTGGCCAGAGGCCTGTTAGCCTCATAAATGTTGAAGGCCAGTGTTACTCTTTTCTTTTGGTGGAACAGCTTTAGGGAAGGTAAAGAGAGAACAGTCACTGACTTACTGAAAAGAGTGGGACATGTGATCTTTAAAAGTGGAAGGACAGGGGAAGCTGTCCTTCCACTTTTAAAGAAAACAGTGAAAACAATCCTACTCCGGTACTTAGAGAACAGTAAGCAAATGAGATGGGAGCTCAGCTAGCGGCTGTAGCCCAGCCTCACAGAAGGGTCGGGGCTTGGTTGGGTCAGTCCAGCCTGGAAACTCAGAGGTGATCATGCTAATCAGACTCCAGGGAAACGGACTAAATTGGAACACAAATCTCTCTGTTTACAATCGAGGAGTACAACCCCCAACCCCAGCCAGAGTGACGTATGTGCACATTTTCCTTGGGTAATCCCCAGGGAAGCCAAGTTATAATCAGAAGGTCACCTGGTGAGCAGGGACTATAGAACAAGAGGTATGGGGAGAATCGGCCATCCCCTCCTGTGGGAACCCCCAGTGCTTCACAGCCACTTTCCATTATTGTATTTTATTCTACTTTTTGATCATACCTGTTTCCCAGGACTGGACTGTGGGCTGTCTGAGAGCAGAGTCTACGTCTTACTTATCTTTGTACGCTGGTGCTGCGTATTCTGTATTTGTCACACATTAGACATTGAGTAGATGTTTATTTCATGGATGGATGGATGGATGGATGATTGGACAGAAGATAGTCTGGAAAGGTGGACGGAGGATCTGATTCGATTTTAGCTTTCTTAGTCCTAATCACATGTGGATCCCGACTCCAAGATTACAATAAAGTCACTTGGGTTGAATTATGGTGACTCTAGATCTCGTCACTCATGAATTTACAGGCAGTTTCTTGAGCTACTTCTATGATTTTTCAGTCTCATTCTCTACATTTTGCTTACTTTTAATTGTAATGTTTTCTGAAGTAACCTTTTCTCAGATGCTGGGGGCATCTTTTTGAACACAGTGATGACAGTAACACCCAACACTCTGACACGTAAATGTATGCCACAGGTGTACTAATTTATATACATATAAATGTACTCCAGGGCTCCTCCTGGAATTGATGTAGTGCTTTCAGAATCTGGAATCCTCATCACAGACATCTGGGGAGGGTATTCCAAAGCCCGCTTCACTGATGGGGCCCAGTGGAGCCACAGGCTTGGTCAGAACGCAAACCAGACCGTGTCTCCAAGGCCTTGTTTGATGGGCCCTAACAGGGCACCTCTCACATCCCTGGTGTCCCCACGGTTGACATGGGTTGCGAGTCGCCTGGTCCTCTGTTCTCTTGATCCATTTTCCTTGAGACTAAAATCTTAGTTAACAAATGTGGAGCGGTTTCCTAAAGGCCAGGTTTTTTCAAGGAGGTTTCCGTTGCTTGGAGCCTTTCTAATTCATTTTTGCTAAAACCAAAAGTCCATTGCCTTTCCTCCAGGGTTTTTCCTCGGTCATAATTGCACCCTCATGCTGAAACGCCTCCTCCTTCTTGGGCCCATTACTGCCCCGTTAGCACAGTGCTGGAATGGGGGGGGATAGTTAGTTTCCCCCCTCCACATTGTTGACTGTGGGGAGTAATTGCTGCCTGAGTGTGGGCCCTTCCCTCCCCCAGTCTGTCCTTCTCACCTGCTCTCACATTAGCCATCTTTGTGGTTCTCCCTCTATTTATTTCCTTATCTTTAGGCTATAAAGCCAGGAAGACAGACCTATAGCCAAGCATTCAGATTTAAAAAGAGAGAGAGGGAGAGGAGAGGAATAAATAACAGATGTCATAGGAGGTGCCTATCCTTCAAGGAACAAAACTGTTAATATCTAAGAAGTGGGGTAAAATGACTCAGTAAACTCTTAGTTTTCCTTTTTCTTCATCATTCCTTTGTTCTCTGGCCCTCATGTAGCAACACTAAGCACATCCATTAATTAATAACAGGCCCTAGAAGATGGAATCAGTGCAAAGTGTGGCTTAGAAGAGTTTTTGTTTTGTTTTATTGGGGGGCGGTTGTGGAGGAGTTGAGGTGCGTTACTCAGAAGCTCACCTCCTAGGGAGTGGTATCCTTCTAGAGAAAACCTTTCTGGATCTATTTGCAGATCCAGAATATGTGGATCTGCCCTTGCATGATCTTAAAAACCAAACGACAGAGGAGAACAGCCTAGCTTTGCTCATTGGGTGGTTTCCATCAGTGTTCATCTTCGGTGCTCTCAGAAGAGAAGCCTGAACACCTGACCTATCCATGCCCTTTGGTAAAGATAGAGACCTTTTCATTTTCCCTTCACAAGTCTTTGCCACTCTCTGACTGAAAAGAGAAAAACTTGCATTGCTGACATCTCTCGATGCACAGGTATCGATGAATGAAAGATGTTAGAAAATATCAGACCTACTTTTATTCGATCAAACGGGTACATTGACTTGGTTCACCCCAGAGTGACCCATGACACGTTGGGTTCCTACAACTGCCCCCCACCCCTCAAAAAAAAAAAAAAGCCATACATACACCCCCCTTTACAGATTCCTTAGTAATAGAGTTCACAGCTACTTTCAGGTTATAAACAAAGAAAGGGGTGGAGGTGTATCTCAGCTCTCAGTTCAGGAGAAAAATGCATAATAGGCTGAGTTTTAAATAGTTGCATGGTGCCAATGTTGATATGGTTCTTCCTGGCTGTCATTGTGAAACCTACCCTGCAGTTGTGGAACACCCTCTACGTACGTTTCGTCTTAGGGAGTAGGGTACATCTTGGTGTTTTCTCCTGCTCCCCCAATGCAAAGTTGGAGTCATCTACTTTTCTAGAAGACCTTAGCAGAAATAACAGTAGCGTTTCTGTGTACTGGATGCCTCCTGTATGCCTGCCCGTGCATTAGATAAAGATTCTCTCATCTTTATAGCTAATAGTTGCCAGGAGCCGTGTCCTACAGACGGGATCCTGACGTGCAGAGATTGAAGAGCCTGTGTAATCATCCAGCCTGTACAAGGCCAGACAGCGATTTGAACCTGGTCTGTCTCATGCCAGAGCACACGCCTTTTCCACTGGACCACATGACCTGAAACACTGGCTCTGCCTGTTCCACAGGCCCCTTGGTTGGGAGGCTTCCTTCTCCCCTCTGTGGATGTTCCATGTCCCGGAAGGGGAGGGAAGTGCCTGAGAAAGGAATGTTCATGCATCCGTTAAAATAGGTGTCATAGCCTCTTGTCTCCCCTTCATATTCACAAATGTTCACTTCTTTCTTTCTCTCTTTTTTTTATTCTTCCTCGGGATGATGACTGACAGGTTAATATATGTCTAACTACGTGTCTCAGAAATCAAAAGGAAGGTGCTGTCAGAATCACTTGTCAGAAAATGAGATTAGGCGCACTTGTCATTTGCTGAGGATTGCAGTCTTTCAGAGATAAGGTTTCATTTAATGAGGGTAAAAAGCCTCCTTTAAAAAAAAAAAAGAAGAGGGAGTGAGGGTGGGGTAGAGGAGAAGGAGTGATGATTCTTTTTTCTGGTGTCAGCCAAGTGTTTTATCACCTAACGTGATCCTGGGGCACCTGGTAGCCACTGATAATGGCAGCCTGGCCCTCTCCACCTCCTCTGCCCCGAGCCCCTTCAGAAGCGGCTGCTGTGACCTGTTTTTACCTCTCTTTGGAAGCTGAAGCTCCTTCTCCTGTGGGAAAGGGGAGCAAAGCATGTACTGTAGATTTAAAAGCAGGCTCAAGAAAGCATGCGGTATAAAGGAAAGGTATAGTCACATTTCCCAACAAACTATAAAGAATCCACCGTAGATTTCAGTGAGATATGGAGCTTGTCTGACAAGTGAAGGGTAACTAATGAAGAACAGAGCTGGATCCCACTGCAACCAATTGTGTTTTGTTATGGAAAATATTTATCAAGTTTTTTTTTTGCGTTTGTTGAGTCTCTTAAAAGTGACATAGTAAGAGCTCCCCGTATGTGACTTGATACACCTCCTGAGCCCCACGATTCAGATTGGCAATCTCCATCCGGTTCTTAAGCTGCTCACCACCCCCATCCCCCCCCCCCCCCCCCCCCGCCAAGTCATGGAAGCAGCCTCTGAAATGAACAACCTGACTATGGGAAAGGCCTATGCAAAGCAGGAAACCCACACTCAAGTTCGTGCCAGTTCTCTACCCCCAAACTTAGTGGTATAAAACGGCAAAGCCCTTTTATGCTCCCAGATTCAGCGCGTCAGGAATTTGGACAGGACCCGCCAGGAATGGCTTGTCTCTGCTCAACAATGTCTGGGTGGCTTGAATAGCTGGGGGTGAGAATCATCCAGGGATGTCTTCACTCACCCATCCGGATGCGGATGACTCAGGCGAGCTGCGCTGGGCTGGTCCACTCATCGGGGGCACCTGCACAGGCTCTGCCCACGTGGCCAGGCCTTTCTACAGAATGGCAGCTGGGAGGGGTCTCCTGAGAGGACACTTCCAGAATGTGAGCATCCAGGAGATGGAGGGCAGAAGCCACAGGAAAGGGGTGGAGACCCCAGCTCTCGATGGGAGAGTGTCCAAGGATGTGCAGCCATGTTTTAAAACTCCCGTAATGCTATCACGGTTTCTTTCTCCTTGTGCTTTCATTTACTTCTCGTGGACAAAATCGTCTGTGAGTGTAAAGTATTATATGACATTTGGATAGTTTACTACTGATTTGGCATAAATGACTCCTCCTTAGCAAAAAAAATATATATGGAATATATATAGAAAAGCATGTATATACATACGTGTGTCTGTATCCCTGGGCAGGGATGCAGGGATACATATATACGTGGAGGAAGAGTGAGTGCGCAAGAGCACGTTAAATTGCGCTCGGTATTTTGAAGGGTGATGGGCCAGATTCCTGCCCTCCTCTCCAGACAGCTGAAAACAGACTCGTGGCCTAAATGTGCACTTTTCTATTTCTATCCAGTCCTTCTCTATTACATTTCTCAAAAACAGTCTGTACTTACTGCCTCTATTTTCTTACCACTTCATTTACTTATTAACTTTTTATTTATTTATTTATTTTATTTATTTTTGGCTGTGTTGGGTCTTCGTTTCTGTGCGAGGGCTTTCTCTAGCTGCGGCGAGCAGGGGCCACTCTTCATCGCGGTGCGCGGGCCTCTCACTATCGCGGCCTCTCTTGTTGCGGAGCGCAAGCTCCAGACGCGCAGGCTCAGCAGTTGTGGCTCACGGGCCTAGTTACTCCATGGCATGTGGGATCCTCCCAGACCAGGGCTCGAACCCGTGTCCCCTGCATTGGCAGGCAGACTCTCAACCACTGCGCCACCAGGGAAGCCCTACTTATTAACTTTTAATATGTAATCCAGCTCCTGTTTCATTCCCCTGCAATTTTCTTGGTGTCCACCAGCGACCTCCTCAAATACCAATCTAGCTGTCTTTCCTCAGTCCTTGTCCTCCAAGATCTCTAAAGCATTGGCCATTTTTGAGTCCTGCCCCCCTTACTGGAAATCTTGCCCTTCCTTGGTTCTCTAGTGATACTTTCTTGAGTCCCCCTTTTCGCGTGCTCCCTCCCTGACCCAGGAAGCACGGATGCTATCTGGCTCTTGTCCTTGGTTCTGTTTCTTCCCACCCCACAGTTTGCTCTTGGCCGTCACATTCCCTCATCTCTTTGTGGAGGACACCCTTCCCTCATCTGTGATTCTGAGCCCCCTCCCCCTTTGTGTTCCAGTCCCAAATTTCTGACCACCGCTGGGCTGTTCTCACAGTATCTTAGATTCATCTTGTCCAAAGCAGTTTCTTTATAGTTCCCTGCAAGCGCCCCCCGCCCCGTGTCCGTGTTCCTGACTGTAGCTAGTTCCCCAGGCTGGAAACCTCAGCATCTGCCCCCTTTGCCTTGCTTCCTTGCCTCTTCAGTACTTTTTCCCACCCACCTTCACCTCATTTCACCGCCTTCTCCTGTTGGGCGAAGCTCTTTCCCGCAGGTCACTTTTCTTGATGCCTCCTTAGGCATGTATTTGTCTACTCTCCTCTCCTAAATTGTAAGCTCCCCAAGGCAAATAACATGTTCCTTTTTTTTTGTTGGCACATCATTCATACTCAGTAAAAGTGTCGTTATTGAATGGATGGACTTTAGTATACTGTCAAAAAATTAATCATACTGTACACCACAAACTATTAGAGTTAAGGAAAGGTTTTGATGGGATTAAGAGGCTAACATAGCCATAGGTATGTTAAGATCTTGCCTTGCCCATTAGCTCTCCTTCAAAGTGATACCTGAAGGAACAAGACGTGTTGAGGAACAGTAATAACAGAATTAATCATCGATACCTCTGTTGAGGGCTGGGTGCTGTTCTAGCTAATTTAATCCTCAACAGCTCGGAGACAGGGACAGTATACTTTCCATGCTATAGATGAAGAAACAATGACAGGAAAAGTCAAATACTACTTTATTTTTAGTGGGGTGAATCCCTCGTACCCCAAACAATCCTCTGTGCAGTCTGTGTTAGAGAAGGTAATGCCATAGGCTCCCCACAGAAGCAGGTTTCTCCTTTTCCCTTAGCCCAGTTTACCACTGATTGACCGCCAAGCCCAGAGCAACTTCCAGGGGTCCCCGGCTGAGCTTAGTCATCACAAGTCCTGGAGGCAGAAAGAAGAACCAAGCGTGTGCAGACCTCTGACACACGTGGTTTTCAACGCACAGGGACAGTGTCCACTGGTAAAGACGGCCCTGTCCGCTTTAGGTGCTACACTGAATGCTAACCACTTGGGTTAGCAACCGTGAGGAAAGCACTAGAAGGAAAGTGGGGAGAGTTTGCCTTTCCCCCAGTCAAACACTAAACAAGTAAATAGCAAACAGATATTCCATGGTGTGTGTGTGTCTTAATACAGTTCAAGAGTAGCCAGAGGTAAAGTAGCTGTGGTAACATGTTACCAATCAGGGAATATAAATGAAGGGGCTTGGGTATTATCCATACCATCCTTTCATCTTTCTTATAAGTTTGAAGTTTTTCAAAATAGAAAGTCAGGAACTATTTTAAAAGAGAGCTTAAAAAAAAAAAAAAAGTAATTCCAAAGGTGGGAGTCAACAATAAATACACAGGGAAGTGGTCTAAAGCCAGGAATTTTTTGGTCCATCAAGTGGGAAGTACCAGGAAAGAAGGAATGACGTAGAATTGGAGACATATGGTGCTTCTTAGGGGGAGTGCTCGGGCTGCCCAAGAGGCTAATTCAAAACTAAATTTTATCCCTGGATCCCACAGCCCTTAATGTGACCCAAACTTTCCATTACCAAATTCTGAGGATTTAAATCCTGATATTGTGTGCCTGAATCTGGAATCTGTCTCATCAGTTAAAGATCCATTCCTATTGAGGCCACATGTGTCTGTGCAAGAAGTTCTTTTCAAGCCAAACTTTCATGTTAAAAAAAAAAAAAAAATCCTGAGAGGAAATACATGTGGTCCTCTTCCCCTTCGAGCCCAGTTCAGGCTATTTATTGTTTTATTTGATTGTTGAGAAGTCAGAAATGATTAAATTGGTTCCCAATGTGGTCTGCACATTGCCTTGGCTCAGAACAGCCTGAGGAAGACAAAGGCCAGCTTCCACTTGTGCAGTGTTCTGACGTGTGTGTGTGTAGGGGGTGGTTAAGGAGAGGGTGTGTGTGTGTGTGTGTGTGTGTGTGTGTGTGTGTGGTTTTTTTTCCCTTTCTTTCTGAAGTCATTTCCCTGTGGATTTCAGATTAAAGAGAGCATGATGACACATTAACCCTTTTGGTTTTGCTTTTAAAACACAAAGCTGACAAATGTGTTTAATGAGCACGTGGTACCAAGTGACAGAGGCACAGAGCTGGAGAGGCTCACTTGTGCCTTGATTGTTTTGATGAGAAAGTTAAATGGTACTTACCAGTTGGAAGGATGAAATGTAAACCGTAGCATACTTCTGACATTTCACTGATCTATCAGGAAATTCCAAGCGAGTGGGACGCCCCAGAAAAGGTATGTCAAACAGTGTGCCCTCCTTAGAAATTAATAACGGAACCTCTAAGAAAATGGAAAGAGGAAAATACTCTTTGCTGGCACAGATACTGTTCTCTGTTTATAATCTAGATATTAGATCAAGTACAATCACAAGATCTTATATATGGAAAAGAGCAAGAGCGAGATGATTCATCCCAACCTGTATGCATTTTAATGGTGAACAGAAGTTTCAGTGACCTACCCAAAGCCGAAACTAGGTGCCACGGGCCTGTTCTAACACCCAGGTCTCCTGACTTTGCTAATTCAGTACAGTGTTTTTTGACACCTAACCTCCTGTAATGGTCTGCAATAGCCCTGCAACCAGTTTTTAAAACTCACCAGTAGGACTTCCCTTGGTGGCGCAGTGGTTAAGAATCCTCCTGCCAATGCAGGGGACGCGGGTTCGAGCCCTGGTCCGGGAAGATCCCACATGCCGCGGAGCAACTAAGCCCGTGCGCCACAACTACTGAGCCTGTGCTCTAGAGCCCGTGAGCCACAACTACTGAGCCCACATGCCACAACTACTGAAGCCCGTGCTCTGCAACAAGAGAAGCCACTGCAGTGAGAAGCCCGCACACCGCAACAGAGTAGCCCCCGCTCACTGCAACTAGAGAAAGCCCGTGTGCAGCAACGAAGACCCAACGCAGCCATAAATAAATAAATTAATTAATTAATTAAAAAAAAACTCACCAGAGCCTGCTGCCAATGACGGTCAGCTAATTTCTGTAATCCTTGTATAGGCTAGTTATTTGTAATCGTTTTCCTGGCCTTATGTTGTATCTTTAAACCCACTAGTCATTTCATAAATACATGTTGTCAGCTCTAAGTGAGCACTAGTAACAGAGAGAAAATCCATCCATCACCACTAGTGGGAATGAAAAAACAACCCAGAGCACACAGCCTGGTTGAATGTTGTTTGCAGTTTGATCTTTGTATAAGAAGGACATCATAAATTTAAGTAAAAGCTACCAGCCAACAACTGTATTTTTATCAACCTCCCCCTCTCCAAGAAAACTCATCGCTAGGAAAATAAATTGCATTCTTTACCAGCAGCACAAAGGAAAGTCTTGTTACTTATAGGCGAGTGGCTATTTGAAAGCCTGGCTACAATTTTCCTGTTTTGCTAACACTTGTAATTAAATCCGTCAACTCCCTCTAAGATTCTGTGTAAATACCAGATGCTCACTACATTTTTTTTTCTCTTGGAGAATACGAAAAGTTGTACACTAACAGTGGACTAACTTCTAAGGAGGCACAAACCTGGGTAAAAGCAGGCCCCTGAAGGACCACCCTCGCCATCCACCCAGGCCCCATCCCCATCTCTTGCCTTGGCAGGGATGTTAACACCCCTGCCCTGGTTCAGGAGCAGATGTCTGGGGGTGGGGCGTGGTGGTTGCAGGACCCAGACGGCGGGCGGGAGGCAAGTGGGGAAGGAGGGGGCTGTGCCTCTCGCTCCCCGCAGGCCTGCAGCCTGCTTTTCATGTGCTGTGAGTGCGGCCCCGCCAGCTGTCACTTGGATTCATGCAGTTGATCATACAGGGATCAGAGGAGGAAGTTTGGGATGGCTCTGGGCAAATCCACCCTTTCTACCAGGGGTGAGAACATGCTCCTGTAGCACCTGTATTCCTCAGGGGGCTCAGACACATAGGCTCTTCCCCCTCCCCCCCCCCCCCCCCCCCCCGTTCCCTATACAAAGAAGTGTAACTTTTGGTCCCAGAGGTGATGGTATTTCAGCAGTAGGCAAAGCAAACCCCCTTGGGTTTTCCAGAATTAAATGGAGTTGCTTAGAGTTGTCATTGCCTCAGGAGAAAGCTGAGAGGGTGTTAAATGAATCATGAAAGAGAATCAACATACCTGCTGGTATTTAAATTTGAGTGTGTGGAGTGTGGGTGTCTTGGCGTTTGTGATGCAAAACCTGGGAAAGGGTTCTCCCCCTCCCCCTACCAACTCAGTCCTAGCAGATTCACTCTGCTTTGTGGGAATTTACTTAAAAAACATTTAGCACTCCTGAAAATATTAGCAAAGTATTCATATTATATATATGGGCAACCCTCAACCCTCCTTACTTAAAACCCATTCCTGGCTTTGGGTTTTTCCCCCACTAGTTTTGATGGGTGGGTTGCCACACAGGGGGTTTGCTTCATCACCGAAGGTTTTAGGTGGACCTCTGAGACCCCCTTGAATGTGTGAGCGTGTGGAAGGAGCGAGGATTGGAAGCGCGGAGCCCGTGGCCCACGCCACCTCAGCTACTTTCAGTTTCTATTTGAAACCGAAATCACAGCAGAGCTGTCAGATGGCAGCTGTGCATTTGGTGGAAATGAGAATTCCAGATTTTATGCTAATTCGGTTTCAGGTTCCTTTGAACCTGCAGTTCCATGAGGCTGTGCTTAAAACTGCAATCTGTTTTAGATAAAAGCAGGGATTACTAAAGACTTTTTAGTTTTGCAAACATTCGCGGCCTCCAAAAGGAAAGGGGGATTTCAGATTTATTCTTTCATTAACATTGTCATGTTAAGTTTTCTTCTACTTTATCAAATAGAAAACTTTTCCTTATTTTGGCAGTGATTTTTCTTACTTCAGGATTTTTCGGTTGCCGTTATTTATCTCTATTTTAGTAGTGTTCTTTCTCTAACTTCAGGGTCCTTGTCATTCCCTTGCAGAGGCTGGAAAGCAAAGGTGGTGCTCATGTCATATGTCTCATCCTGGCATGTGTTCATCTTCCTTTTTCTGAATGTTGGCGCTGACTTAGATGGTTGTGTCCATTACCAATTGCTTTGTAACAAACTACAAATTTAATAGCTTAAAACACAACAATTTTACTTATTTGCTAACGATTTTGCAGTTTGGGCCGGGCTCTTCAAAGACAGTTTCTCTCTGTTGCACATGGCGTCAACTAAGGCAAGCTCAACTGGGGCTGGAGGAGCCACTTCCAAGAGGCTTATTCCCAGGGCTGGCAAGTTGTTACTGGCTATTGGCTGGGAACTCAGCTAAGTCTTTGGTCCCATGGCTTTAATTCTCCTCCATGTGTGCTTGCTTGGGCTTCCTCACCACATGGTGTCTGCATCCCAAGAGGATGGACGCAGAAGCTGCTTAACACCTGAAGAAGTTCTCCTTAATACCTTAACAAGCTCGGAAGGTCCCGAACACCACTTCCTCCACATTTTATTGTTCAAAACAGTTACAGGTCCAGCCCAGATTCCAGGGTAGAGGGCTTAAGCTCCACCTTCCCATGGGAGAATAGCCTGCACGTATAGAATTACCGCAGGCCACACTGAGAGAGTAGCAACCTCAGTGGTCGATGTGGTATTTTAATTAGTAATCAATTTTCAAGAGAATTTAAATGTGCTCTGTTGTTAGTCTTATGATGATGGGTTTCTATATTCCATGAAAAGCTAAACTGGTGGCAATTTGTGGAAAGGACCTTACAGTTTATTTTTGAAACAATGTCTTCATTCTCTTCTGTTTTAGTTGGCAGAGATATGGTCATTCACTCACTGACTCGTTGATCTGACACTGTTTATTGACCACATGTAAGGCATGAGAGTACACTCCAGATGTTTAGGGGAGTGATGATGGTGGGGTGGGATGTGTGTGTAAGGGCACAGTCGTGGCCCTCAAGGGATTGAATCTTTGCTCTCCAAAGCTGTGTCTTATTCCCACTGAGGACATTTGTGCCCCTAAAGGAATAACAGTGTCCAGAGGTGAACCAAGGAACAGGTAATGCCTGTCAGACATTGTCTTGGATATATTTCCCTAAGGAAACCTTCCAGATAAGCTGTAGTTTGGAGCAGAAGAAGAAATTGCTGGTTTAATTAATTTGCAGCAAAGGTCTGTAAATGGAGACTGTACAGGACCAGAGAGGAGAGGAGTTCACAGGTCTTTGCAGGCCTGCAGGCTTGCCCTCACCCTATGTAACTGCAGGGAATGATCCTAGCAACTGGCGTTTATATGGCAGTTGACCGTTGGCAAAGTACGCTCGTTTGATGGATAGAGCCACAGAGACGGAGGCTATTGGAATGGCCATGTTCAAGTTTCCCACCCCATTTTGACAGTGTGGAAGGGACAGGGAGGAAAACTGAGACCCGAACAAGGGTGAAAAATCAGAAATATTGGTCAATATGAATGCTTTCAGGAAAGCTAAGCCAAGGGGATTCTTTGACATCCTAGCTGCCCACCTGGTACCCCAGCAACTGTATGATTCACCAAAACAGTAGAAGCAAATGTTTCGCTCTTACCCAACAAGAATTTCTGCAAGTAAATATTTGGACCATCAGGATACTCTACAATGAAGCTAAAATGAAAGCACAAAGCTTTGTTAGGTCCATGTACATAAGTATAGATGGAGGAAAAAAATTTCCAGTATGCTAGAGATTATTAATACTTTCAGGTAACGTGTTTCCAGGAAAAGAGAGCAAACCCCTTGAGAGAAGGTTGGAGGGAAAGAAGTGCTGACATGGGATTGGCCACCGTTTCACGTGTTCCTTTCACAAATGACCTTAATGTGGGATGTAAGTAATCGTTCAAACTTCAAAACCTATGCAGGTAAACTACTCACATATCCTAGTAGTATTCACACAGCCCAAACAGCTTTACCATGACCCTCTGGATCTTGAAACCTCTCTAGATTTTAGATATCAGAATTTATTTTGACTTAGATCTAGAACTGGCATTTCAGCACTGGGGGTATGTGGAATCCAGGTTTGGCCAACGGAGTAAGAAATCAAGATCCACCAGTAGTGTGGACTGTAGACCCCGGTACAGTGGAGAAGGGGCCGGATGTACTTGCTAGAACTCTGCTATCATCCTGACTCCTTCACTTCCAAAGGGTGTACTTACACACTGTGTATCAGTTGCCTCATCTGAAATATGGAGGAGAATAGCAATTTCTCTGTTTACCTCACAGGGTTGATGTCAGAGCAGATGACATAATTACTGTAAACATTTTTGAAAAATATATGTTACATAGGCAAGTATGGCAGCACCTCACGAGAGGCTGAATCTTAGAAGCAGTAAGTGGTATCATAGTATATAATTTATGGCCTCTGTCTTTTCCTGGTCTTGGATTCACTAGTTCGTTGGTTGGTTTCTCCCTCCCTTTCATTTCAAGGCCCTAAAACGAAGATTAGAATCATATTTTGAGCCTGACCCAGGCCTAGTATAGCAACAGTCTTTCCCTGGGACTAACTGAAGCTAGAAATGAGGATCCTCACAGAGACACAGAAAAACAGTTTCCCATTAGTGCAAAACTTAACTGAAATTATAACAGTGTACCTGGTGTGACTTTAATGGTAAAAATGGTTGGAGAGGCCACATGAGGTCCTATCTCGATATCCGTGTGAATCATTCGTGTCCATGTGCGGAAGATCTCTCAAGGGCCCCTGTCTCTCCCTGGAACTGTTGAAAATTTGGGGGAGCTCACTCAGTCCAAAGTGGCTCAGATGCCTCTCGCAGAGGGGACTGGGAAACATGGTTGGTTCCCCAGCAGCCCCCGTTTTCCGCAGCAGCTTTCCTAAGAGGCCTCTTAGTGCACCTGCTGACACACAGACAGCTGCGCCCCTACCGGTGACCACAGGGACTGCCTTCCCTGGTGGGCCCCTCTCCTATAGCTCGTAATTCACATATGGGGGCTGTGACAGCCCCTGTGTCCTGAGTGAGCCCCGGCCCCCGTCTCCCCTAACTCGGTCCTCCCTTCCCTCAGCCTACAGCCCATCCGTCCACTAGAGATGACTGTCAAGTCCACCTTTGACATGGCACCATAAAGGACCTTTTTTACTTTCCCCCTAGAAGAGTGGGTGCTTGACCACCTGAATTTTTGAAACTAAGAGGGGCCGCTGTCAGCCAGTCTTCCCAAAACTAAGAATACCTACTCCTCGAGGGCTTGTAGCCAAGGAAGACAAGGTATTGCTCCAGATGCTTTCACACAGTAATTCATTCACCCCTCACAGCAGTTGCTGTAATACTAGTAAGTGCTGTTACTGCCCTGTTTTACAGATGAGGAAACTGAGGCACAGAGAGATGGAGCAATCTGTCCACAGTCACAAAGCTAATAGGTGGTAGTGGAGGAGGAGCCAGGAGTTGAACCCAGCAGTTCCATCATCAGTAGCTGTGCTTTTTTTTTTTTTTTTTAATTAATTAATTTAGTTTTGGCTGTGTTGGGTCTTCGTTTCTGTGCGAGGGCTCTCTCTAGTTGCGGTGAGCGGGGGACACTCTTCATCGCGGTGCGCGGGCCTCTCACTATCGCAGCCTCTCTTGTTGCGGAGCACAGGCTCCAGACGCGCAGGCTCAGTAGTTGTGGCTCACAGGCCTAGTTGCTTCGCGGCACACGGGATCTTCCCAGACCAGGGCTCCGAACCCATGTCCCCTGCATTGGCAGGCAGATTCTCAACCACTGCGCCACCAGGGAAGCCCAGTAGCTATGCTTCTAACCACCAGACCAACTACCTCTCAGTTGCCCCCAAACAGAGAAATGGCTGGCTCCAGTTTACAGGCCCTCCTAACCAGTCTTCCTTGTATATAAAAAGCACAACAAGAAGTTGCATCGTGTTTCGTTACTTCATGTTTTCAACAACACTCTACAAGGGTTGAATTCTATTACTAGCTCCATTTTACAGATGAGGAAAATGAGGCTTAGGAAAAGTTAAGTAACAACTCAAGATGAACCAGCTATCTTTTTTTTTTTTTTTTTTTTAACATCTTTATTGAAGTATAATTGCTTTACAATGAACCAGCTATCTTGATCGAGACTGGATTCAAGCCTACATCCTTCTAATGTCCAGCCCACACCCCTAACCACCGGGCCAGGGACCATGAATTATAAAATCCAGTAAGCGGCAAAGACAGCTAAAGGAAATGCCTCACCAAAAGCATCTTCCTTTCAACTTAACGCTTTACTTTCCTCACTGTATCATCTTCATTGACTTATTTACACATTTTCTTCTACCCATCCTTTTAGTTCATGCAGACATTTTGTACACAATTTCTCATTTTAATTACCTCTGTTCCCCCTACCCCACCCCCATTTCTGTGCGAATATAGTGAGAGGAGCCAGGTATTGGAGATTCAAGCAGGTAACTAGGGCAGGGTGAGTACCTGTCCTCAGGGAGCGTGGACTCCGTAGCGAATGCAGGTCTCTAGACCCCAAATCACAAACACCCATCAGTGCTGAATGGTCCGATGGAGGAGGGAACCAAGCCCAGGTGGGCACCAGGAGGGCACGGCCCTATCATCCTGCTCTTGTGCACTTCTGTGAAAAGTAAGATGCCATTGAAAAGTAAGATGCCAGATGTGACACGAGCAGAGATTGAATGTGTTTTTATTTTTCATTGCCTTTCTTTGTGGGATTGTCAGAGTCTGAATATTAATACTTTAATGTTGATTTGGTAAGAGATATTTTATGGTTTTTTATACTTTTTTCCCCTTTGTAGTTTATAGTACACTGTGAAGTTTGAAAGTAAAATTCTTTTTCTTGACTTCTACCCTTGGAAAATATTTATGCCCCCCTGCACCTCAATCGTATGCATCATAAACTAACCCAGTTCAGTTTATTTACTTCTCTCTTGTTGCAGCCCCGTGATCAATTGTAGCAACACAGGCACACAATGGTAGAGGCCTTTGCTTTACAGCAGTAAGAGAGTGAGCTATTGCGGTCTCCTTTCAGAGTGATAAGTAATGAGCCTGCCATTTAAAGATGGCGTGAGCAGAGGGGTTTAAGGCCACCTAGGGTTGACTACCGTACATCACTAGAGGAGGAGATCACGATCTCTAGTGCAAAATGAATTGGCCTGCACGGGCGGAATCCCTGCGGCCCCAAAAGAGTTTTCATGTCCTGGGCTGGACAGCATGGAAGGTCGAAGGTCAGGAATTCGCAGAGGTGGGAAACAGGACAAGCTTGGCGCTGGGGAGTTTCCTGCTTCCTGGTGGCGATCAACCTGTTGACTTAGTTCTCCACACGAGGCTCTTGGTCACCTGCCATGGGTAGGGAGCCCCAGGTGCCACAGTCAAACTGCAGGTCCCTCTGGGCTTCTCAGCAGCTGTCTTCTGCCCCGAGTCTCCCTCCACTTCATCAGGTGCCCAAACACTTGTCAGGCTCCCGCAGCTTCAGCAGAAGAACGGGAGAACCTCAGCCAGCCAGCCATTCTCTCTCATCAAGCATCTTCTGAGGTAGGCCTCCTAGTACCGTGCAGGATACACCGCACATAAACACTTTCCAAGATGTGAATTATATCCGCAAGAAGCCAGGTAGGTTCAGAAAGAAGGTCTATCACAAGCTCGCATTAAATCCTCACAGATAGATGAGAAAGTGTTGGACTCCGTCTCCAGACACACATCTGTTCCTTATACCTCTGCCATGGCTGTGGCGTGAATGGAGGTGCCAAGACACTGTCCTTATATGGTTGAATTCAAAACCAAATTGAGGTAGTGGGTATCCCACACCAAGAAAAGGAACAAGAACCAAAACACGCTTCTGCACCAGTAAGAAACCATTTGTATGGTTCTAGATAAAACTGTGGGCCTGTTCAAATGGGAAATTACAGTTTAGCATGTCAAAATGACATAATTGGGATGCCTGCTATTTTATGTTTTAAGAAATTGAAGCCCTCACCATTAGGAGGTGGATCACGTCTTAAAGCCTTTCAAACTCTGATAACGTTTTGCTTGATTCATGATTGGACTTTATAATCTGTTAAGAAGATCCACATTATTCCGGTTCCTCCCGCCTTATTATGTGACCCAGGCTATGCAATATTCAATATCCAGGTTCGGACCTTGTCTGGAGGAACTGTTGGCAGTAATGCCTGTGTGAAGGTGGGGTTCTCTACTCTAGTACAGGTGGTGCAAACCACTGTCACCACTTCTGGGGATCGGTGTCACTTTTGATGTTCATGTGGTTATTTTCATCATCACTGTGGTGACCTGCATTGAGGGAATTCCGTAGAAGGCGTGGCCATGGACATTGCAGCCATACCAGAACATACTCTTATCTGTTGGTCTCCGCGGTAATCACAGTAAGAGTGTCATCTTTAATCATTGTAGCCAACACGTATATCCCGCTTACTAAGCGCTGGGGGGCTGTTACTGACAACAGCCCTATAAAGTGTAGTTACTGTTGTCACCTCATTTTACAGATGAGGAAACTGAGGTGGGAGAGGGAAGAGATTTGCCCAAGGTCTCCTGGCTCAGAAATGACAGGGCCATGATGGCAACCAGATGCTGGCTCTTAACCTCTCCCCAAAGAACAAATAGAAACATATTTTCAAAGCTTAAAAAGCTATAGAATTTGAAAAGATCCTCTAGGAGACATAGAAATAAGCCAGGTGGGGTGACATCTTTCCCAAGGCTAGCTGGGAGACAGAACTCATGTGTTATTACTCCCCTTTCCTGGTCTTTTCAAACTACATAATTTAACATAGAAAAACTGGAGGAAATTTTTTGTAACGACTTCCTCTTCCTTTAAACCACCCCAAGAATCACCCAGCATGTGTTCTTTTAGGGAGTACCTGAAGTTTGTTATATTTATGAGGGAGAACACCTCGAAATTAATAAACTTTTTCTATGTAAGGTACACGACAGAAGACCAGAATTTATAAGAAATATTTTACCAAAAAATGTTTAGTCTCAGTCTGGTAATTAGTGATACAAATTGAATCAAATTTCATATTTTAAGCTTTAAAACTGCCATTTTAGATTGACTTAGAAGAACTTCCATTAGTTTTTAAACCTAGTTTATCTTTATCTTTAGATATATTTTGAGAATTGAGGAAGAAGTCTCCATATTTTAATTTAGCTTTTTTTAAAAATTCAGCTAGTTAATCATAGAGTTGCCTAAGATCTTTGGTCATATGTTAAAAATTGTCGGGAATTCCCTGGTTGCCTCGTGGTTAGGATTCCAGGCTTTCGCTGCCGTGGCCCGGGTTCAGTTCCTGGTCGGGGAACTGAGATCCTGCAAGCCGGATGGCGTGGCCAAGGGAAAAAAAAAATTCTTTCTGAAATAATTGCTCTAACACTGGAAAGACCATTGAATCCATATTCTTACTACCTGCTTCGTTAGGGCCTCCCCTTTGTAAGACTTGCCCTTCTTAGATCTGGTTCAAAGGCTGAAGGTGAGAGTAAGAAGCCATTAGTGATTAGTATGTTAAACCTTCTAAATATAACAGACACAGTGGCTGCCAGCCTTTGACTTTGTAATCTGTAGATTAAAATTCCAATAAAGGGAAGCTAAGTTTCTCAAGGAAAAAAAAAAAACATAATAAGTCTAGATTCTTGCAAGTCAGGTCTCTGACCAGGCTCCAGTCACCGAGTGTATGGATCTTTTTTTTCTTTCTACCTTCTTTCTACTTCTGATGCTGTCCTGTAGCTTCTCCCTTCCAGTTTTGACACTGCTTCCTTCCCTGCCAGAAAGGAGGGGGAATAGAGCAACTTGGAACCCAATCAGAATGGACTCATTTGTGTGTCTGGTGAGAGGCTGAGAAATGAAGCAAAGTGGTGGTTGGCACTGTGGCAGGGTGAAGGGTGCTGGAGGGGTACGGGGGGGCTGAATATGGATGCAGTGGTGCAGAGGCCAAGTCTGTGGCTTCTCTAGAGGCTCAGCTCTTGGCGGTTCTGCATTCCTCCCGATTACAGATAATCACGATACAGAGACACATGCAGATCTCTTCCAGACTTTCATCTGAGGTCTAATCCCTGATAATCAGAGATGACAGTCTAATGCAAGGCGTGGCAAGCGTCAGCAGTGTTGCTTGATGACAGCACTTTAGAGGCCTAAGCGGTGGTTTGAGTTGGTCAGCTAAGTTGCCCATGCTTTTGTGCGTCTCAGTTTACCTGGTAGGAGCTCTGGCAATTTCTTCCCGGTAATATTGATTTCTATTAGCGAACAAGATAAGAAAACTGTCCCATTTTGATTGCTCCAAAAGAAACAACATTTAAATGTCTTTTCTTGAAAATTTAATGTTTGCCTTTGAGCTATCTTGGTATTGTAGAAACAGCTTCAGAATGAATGCTCCCTGGCTCGAGGGCTTCAGCTGGTTTTTGAGACATCTTGTAAGCAATTGGAAAATCCAGCTTCAAACTCACACCTTCTGAGGCACCTTTTCTTCTGATTTCTCTTTTCTTCTGATTTACCCAGGGAGTCAAGTTAGAGAAAAATCTCTTTTACCTAATCTTCAAAAAAAAATTTTTTTAGAAACCCCACATAGTGCTACCATTTGGGATGGGGTGGGGTGTTGTGAAGCTAGAGAGGGAGAGCCTCTTACTTCCAAAATTAATTGTATTTGGAAGTTAAAGGGAAAAAATTATGCCATACAGCAAGCACCCACTTTTTTCCCCTTGAGAGGTTTTTCAAGAGTGCCATGAAATCAAACAGTGATGGATGTTCATCTTCAAAGAGGTGAGGAATGGACATTATTGCTTGAAACCAGTCTCCATGTCATTTGTATGTGGTGTACATCTCTCCCAGCCCTGTCCCTTTCCTCTCTTCCCAGCTGCACTCCAGGTGACAGTGGCACTGAAGGGAAATCAGGAGCTCTCACCCACCCTAGTGTGCCTGTTCTACCCTAGAACCTTCCCGGTTGCAACCTAGGCCTTGCTTGCCTTTTTGCCTTCTGCTGGGACAATCTCAGCAACTTTTCCTGTGCCCCAAGGAGAGACCCTGCCAAGCTGCAGGTGTGGAATACAAACTCCAGATGTTTGTAGAGGGTCTCCTCACCCCCATGTATGGCCTGGTACTCTTGCAGGGCCTCTGTGGTTGGGACAGTGACAAAGGAGGCCAGAATTCTGACCAGGGGCCCACCAGACTGGACAGACGGGAGATTTGGTGCTCTGGTGGGAGTGTTTTGCTCAGGGGAACCCACCAGGGGCCAAGTTTGTGGTCATTCAGCCCCCTCCTTCCAGGCGCTACACTGAGCGCCAGAGAACACAATGATGATAAATGTTAGGATGATAATAATTGCTGCGCATTTAGTGAGGCTGTGGCATTGCTTTAATCCTTTCCCTACATCTGATGGTGGCAACCAGCTCCACATTTGTTGATGTGAGGTGTATAAATGTCAGTGGATTTGAAGACTAAGGGGAGGCGGGATTTGTAAACGGCCACTTCATGCACTGTTATCCTTGAGACCTAACCAAACTGCATTCAGCTTTTGATCAGGTGGGGATAAGGTTAGATTAAGACCTTTTTTTCCCCTAATGCTAGACTCTGACCACCCCACTCCATTTTCAACAATGTACTTATTACTCTTGCATTGAGCACCTACTATGTGCCAGGCGGTTTGCATAAATACATCACTTTCTCACTGAGCCCTCACAGCCGTCCAGAGAGCCTGCTCTTTGCAGATGTGACCGGCCTAGTGGCGACTCAACCCCAGCCCGCGGGCCTAGTGGCCTTTCGCTGCCGCGGCGCAGCACTGGAAGCGATGACCGCGGGGAGGGTGCAGAGCGTTGCAGTTGCCGCCGCGCCCGCCCGCCAAGAAGGCGGCCGTGGGGAACTAGGGCCTGAGCCGCGGGGGGAACGACAGCTGTCGAAGTCGCGCCTGGGGACTGCGCCCCCGCGGGGCCGACCCGGCGCCGGGGCCGAGAGAAGGGGCGGCGAGGGGCGGGGCGCGGGGGGCGGGACGGAGGAGGGGCGGCGGCACCGGCGGCTCGGGCTCGGCGCGCCGAGGAAGTCCCGCTCCGAGAGCTGCGAGCGTCTGGAGGAGGCGCGCTCGGCTTAGTCCGGGAGCGAAGTCCGGAGCGAGGGCCCCCTGTGCCGCCGCTGCCCCCTCCCGCCACCCGTCCAGCCAGGGAGCCCGCGGCGCCGGCGCCGGCCGCCGATGGAGTTCACTTGAGCGGCGAGCCGGCGGGAGAGGCAGGCGCCCGCGAGCGGAGCGCGGGCCGGAGCCGAGCCAGCCCCGGGCGCTTTCCGCCGGCCCTCGAGCTCCGGCCGGGAGGCGCCTGCGGCCCCGCGCAGCCCGATCGGCGCCCCGGACGCTGCAGCGCCGCCCGCGCCGCGCGCCGGCGAGATCGGCCCCGAATAAAGACTCCCGGAGCGTCTCCTCCAGCGCCGCGGCGGCGGCGGCGGCTGGACCGGGACCGGTCGGCCCGCGGTGTCGCTGGAGAGGCGGGAGCGGCAGTCGGGGAGCCCCAGGCGGCCGCCGGGGAGAAGCCGCCGCCGCTGCGCGCCCTCCTCCTCCTCCTCCCTCTCCCTCCTCCCCTCCGCACATGGTCTCCTTTGTCCTGTCGCCGCCGCCGCCGCCTCGCTCTTAGCTCTGCGCGCCGCGGCCGCGGCTAGGGCCGCTCCTCTTCGCCTCGCCCGCCCGCCGGCCCGCCCGGGACGCCCCTCGAGTCCCCGCCGTGCCCGGCCGGCCCCGCGCGCCTCAGGAGCAGCCGGGAGTCAGCGGACGAGCGCGGGCCGGGCGCTCCCTCCCGGCCGCCCGCTGCCCGCCTGGCCTCGGCCGCGCTGGATGTGTGCGCGGCGCTGGCGCTCGGCCGCCCCGGAGCTGCCGTTCGTACGGATTTGGTTCGCGTGCATCCGCTTTCAGACTTTCGCCTGGAAAGAAGGAGAGACTGTCGCGGACCCAGCCCGGTCGGAGTTGGGCGTTTTCTCCGTGTTTGGATGGTTTTCCCCCTGGTATCTGACGATCCCCCATCGTGAGCCTTGCTCAGGAACCAAACCATGAACTTGGGGCTGACAGGACCGCTTAACCCTTTGCTATCAGGTAATGCAGCCCTGGGGGCGCGGCTCCCTCGCTCGCCTCCCGCGGTCGGAAGGGAGGCGGCGGGTCGGGGGTCTTTTGTTGCGGCGGCCGGGCCGGCGGGCAGGGGTGGGTCTGGCGCGCCCGAGCACCCCGCCGCCACCCATCCCTCCTCCCTCCTGCCGGCCCGGCCGCCCTCCCTCCTTCCGCGGCCCGGTCGCCCGCCTTTGTACTTTCTACCCCTGGCCAGCCGGGCTCGGGCGGGGAGCGGCGGCGCGGGCGGCCGGAGCTGTGCGGTCGTGCCCGGGGACCGGAGCCGCCCCGGCGCCACCCGCCCCGAGGGGCTCCGCCTGCCTCCGGCTGGGGCCGCGGCCTGCGCCCGCTCGGGCTGGAGACCTTGGCGCTGCGCTCGCTGCCGCTTCCCGGGGTACCGCTTCCCCGCGCCGAGGTCGGGATCCTGGCCCGCACGCGGTGCCAAGGGAAGCGAAAGGAGATCTGGGCTCGGGATCGCGGCAGCTGGGGAAGGAACTCGCGCTTAAGTTTCGAGGAGGTTTCTCTTTTCTTGTTGGAAAGCCCCTCCTCGCGCGGGTGCAGAGGACCGTGCCCGGGATCCGCGGCCGAAGGGAATTAAGGTGGACCTCGAACCCGAGCGGCCGCGCGTCCCACTCCTGTCTGCTCGGAAGGCTTTTCTTCGTTTCCTCATTCTCTGTGTTCCTTTCTTCAGTCTGTTTGACTTATTTAACTTTTCTTTAAACATCAACTACGGCGTCTAGTAATTTTTTAGTATTTTTTAAAAAATCTTCTTCCACCTCCCCCCGAAATAAAAAGCAGCCAAAAGAGAGCTTTGTTTTTTTCTAATATTTTTAGGTGCAGCCATTTCACGCCCTCATCCTCCAAAACCGAGTGAGGGGGATGAAGTGAAATGGCGAGCAAAATCTAAAGATCTTTAGTATGTAAAGGTGCCCCCGTATTAAGAAAGGAGAGAAGGAAAAGCTGTGCTCACCGGCTAACCCTTGGCTCACCACGTTTTCCATTAGTCGTCCCTGATTAAAAAAAAAAAGAAATCAGCCAGGAAAATGGTCCAGGTAATATAAGGAATTTCACACTTTTCCCTAAAAAACAATGACAAAACACCCCAAAGATTAAGATCCAAGAAGCCACAAATTTGTACAAATGCTTTAAAGCACAAGTTAAATTTGAAAGTTCATCGAGAAAAAGCAAAGAATTTCCTTGTAGTTCCTGCTTAAGACTTTGGCTGAGAAGCTCTTTTCTGACTTTTCAGGACAGTGCTCAGCCATAGTTGTAACCACCTGGATGGGAGAAAAAGGGATCCAGATCATTTTATGATTAGCCTAAGTCCCATTGCTGTCATTTTCTTATGGGTGTTTTTCCATGGAGGCCTTTTTGAGGACCCCCGCCCCCCTTCCCCTTCCCAGTTACAAAACGGCTTTGTGACATGTATCAGAAAATTAAAGGGCTGGAAAAGCTTTTATTGGAGAGCATTACTCCTCAGTCACTCTGAATATCCTGTCAGACTCATTTCCTTAATAACTTACCGGTTGGCATCGTATAATCACATCCTCTAAGTTCGCTTCAGACATAAGGATCACTTAACTGGCTACTTGAGAATATGGTGTGGAGCCCAGTGGAGCTGACAAGGGTGGCAGCCCCAAGGAGGGTGTGCAAGACAGCCAGAGGGCCTCTTCACCTACAGCTTCTGTCCAGTTTGATCTCTCTCTCTCTCCCGCTCTAACACACACACATACCTCAAGTGCAAATAAAAGCTGGATCAAGAACCTTTTCCTCTCCTTACCCATGCTTTTTGCATTGACGGTACAGTACTTTGTTTCTATAGTGCTTTGGGCCAGTTAGGCTCATTTTAATAGGTAGTCCCCAAATCTGCAGGGGTTATTTCAATTTGGTAAAATGAATTAACTAACAGCCCCCCCCCTTTTTTTTTCCTTTTAAAAATATCAACTGTAGTTTAAGCCATGAATTTACCGTAGCCATTCCAGTTTGAACTAAGAGACACTTTTTCATCAAGGAATGGTGAAATGCTCTATCTCCAAGTTTTTAGCTGGGTAACTCATGTTCCTAGACATCTCACTTAATATTACAATATAACAACACTATTCCTGTAATTTTTGCTTCTATAACTCAATATTCTTGATTTGTTTAATGCATATCTTGTTTCCCCCTCCATGCAACACTTTTTTGGTGCTTTATTTTTATGAAAAGCTACTGTAATATGCAGTTTTATTTAATTATGTTTAAAATGTCAAGAAGGCCCTCAGCATATTTTTTATTCATGCAAAATAAAAGGAAACATCTATCAAGGATTTATTTTATTTTAAACTGCTTATGTATAAATGTATAGAGTTCAACACTTGTTTTGCACATACTATACATTCATTTTTTTCTTGATCTATTAATCTTTGGAATCACGCTTACAGTAGGCAGATTAGAATTAAAATAAAGGGGAAAATAGTCATAACAATATTTTATGTCTTTCTGTATCACTTGCATTGAGAACTAGAACTTGTTCCCCAGATAACACTCGGGAATATTTCATCTTTATCAACATAACACAAAAAGACTAAATTGAATATCTTCTTTGTCCCCAAAAGCCAGCTCCAGAGTCTGAATATGTTGTATTTCAGATTCCCCCGCACCCTATTTCTTATATTTCTTCTAGATTTATTCACCGTTCTCTGCTTTGCTTTGTCAAAACATGCATTTCTGTGCATAAAGTGTGAAGACCAGTGATTTCTTACAAGGGTTGGGTAGCAAGAACAGCATAAATATAATATAGCCATTATAACTTTAAATGCATATACATCATCAAATTACTGTATAATGGAGCTGCTTAATTTTTAAGTTTATTTTTTAATTTTTCAAGTTCTAGAAATACAGTGCTTCTGAAACATTATAGCATTTTTCTCCAAGCAGACTTCATGTTGATTTTCCAGAACATTAGTGTATAATTTAAATTGCCTGTATTCTTGCTGTTTAAACAGGCTTATTTCACGTTCCTGGAGCCACTGTAATAATTAGCAGACGTGATTTCTAGAAAATGGAAAGGAAGTAATGCTGATGGTGTGTATAGTGTCGGATTGCTGGGCAGGTCGGCTGGCTTTCATTTCAACACCAAGGTCGTCCTGGTTACCACAGGGGGCAGGGATCTTGGGGTCATCAGATAAATCTTTAAAAATGAATTTCAGGGAGTGCTGGTTGACACTTTTTAGTGAGGAGAAGCTTAGCGTTAAATAATAGGCATTTCTAGTTTGTGAGAGAAAATTGAAAAATATGGCATGTCTGCAAATACGAAAAAAGTACCGTTTCCAAAATAATGATCTGTCAATGAAATTGCAAAATCATTATGCGAATGAGCTGAATTGCTTTGTGTATTATCTCATAGAAATATGTTTTGCACAGATAATATGTCTAATAAGGACATGTTTTTAAAATCAGATTTTTTTCTTCCTTCAGCAAATAGCTGCACTGCAGGTCTGGCTCACGCAGTCAACCAGCACCACCTTATGGAGGATTGGGGGAAATTGCCACTTTCCTTTTTAGGCTTTTCTAAAACGTAGTAAAATTGATTTAAAATAATCGTAATGATGATGGTGATGACAAAATTAATGACAATAGTAATGCTTTCTTTCCCCTTCTTGTGTTGCAGGCCTCAGATGCCAGCTCTGAAAAACTCTTCAATACTGTTATTGTAAACAAAGGTAAGACTCCTTAAATCCGAGCAATAGCTTATTTTTCTATTTGCTCCGTTGTTGGGATGAAAGCATAAAGAACAATGGTCATTCCCTTTTCATTCTGGAGCTACGGTTCATAATTTGTATTTTTGCTTGAGACAGAATCTGTGTGCTTTTGTGATGCATCCAAAAACAGTTTATTTTAAAAGAATACATTGAACCCTTACTTAAATTGATTTGACTAAGACATTACTACTGTCTGTGCGACTTTCATTTAATGTAGGAAGTGGTAATGGAGAATAATAGTTCTCAAGATGCCTTAACTTTCTTACTTATCAACTACCCAGCAGTTGGAGAACAATAAATCGCTGATTTGTACTACAGACTCTAATAATCAGTGCATGTTTAGTATTCACAGCATTATGGTCATAAACCAAGCCTTACTCTGCTGTGGGCTTTCTGTAAAATTAATAAACCATCAAGAGGGCAAAATTTAAATACGTGCCATCCCATTACTTTCTTCCAAACTGCAATATAGAGTAAGAGAGGCTAACGATATAGCAATACATAAAGGGGAAACTTATCTTAAATCACTGCCATTAGGTTTCTGGGCAGTTTTCATTTGTAGCAGTATTGTTGGAAATAATGAAATTTAAGGGAGCTTCTAATCATGGGCTTTACAATGGTGTATACTTTGAAAGGTATAAATCATATAAATTATTTGGTCTCTTTCTCTCCGCTGTAGAACCTGTTGTAGGTGCTTGCGTGGTAATTGCTAAATACAGAATGTATGCGTCCTGTCGTGGTCTCGTTCTGTATTACGTGGAAGATACTTGGTAGCTTGAACAGGGTTGGGCCTTTATGAAGTGAAATATGAAACCACCTTGGCATTCTGTAGTTGCCTTGGCTAGCATTTTTGCTAGCTGGTTAGTCACACATGTTTCCAAGTGCAGTTATTTTGAGCTCCCAGATTATTTTAGAATTTGAACCAACTGCAGCTTTAAATAGTACATTATGTTTAGAGTTCCCTTTAGGTGTATATGCTTATGTGATTGCTGTTACTCCCAGAATTATTGTCATATTGAATTTTATCTTTTTTTATTGCATAATGGAGTATTCCAGTTTTATGTTTCATCATATATTTTGATGGACTGAAAGTTTGTATAAATTTGTTGTCCATAATGCTAAAGCCCAATAAAAGAAGATACGCTGCAGTTCACAGTGTACAGGGCTCAAATGGAAAGATACATAATTGTTTATTGCTCATTTTGATGAGGGAAGAGGTTGGGTAGATGGTTGTGTGTCCCTGCGAGATAGGAGGAGGAGGAGCCTGAGGCAGGACAGTTCACCAAAAGGAGGTCCTCTGTGTTTCAGTGGCACCCTGCCCCACCCCCTCCCCGGGACCTCCAGCCCACATGACTGTGCCTCTCTTTTGCTAACTTGCTGTAAAGTTTTGGAATGTGTTTCCCCTCTCTGGGATCAGGCCTGGCAGGAGAGTTGGCTCTGGGACCTGCATTCAGGCCCCGCTGCCCTCATGGGGCTGAAAGGCTCCCTTCAGGGCCGAGGAGGAGTGATTGATGCCGACCATCGTCCTCGTCCCTCTGCCTCTTCCCTCCTGCTCCCCTGGCCCCTCTCCCTTTTCCAATCAAATGTCTCCCACATTCTTATTTTTGTTTACTTACAGAGTGTGATTTGTGGCATCTATTTGGTTGTGAATAGTCATCCTGACAGAGTGCCTTTTTTCTGAGCTGCTTTTCTGGGGGTGATTTAGTTGCCTTGAAAGGATTAAGGTTTCTTTGTGTACACTAAAATCAACATAGGCTTTTTGCTAAGCTTTGCTTGGGAAACCATACACAAATAAGCATTTTAGTTGATGGCAGATTATTCCTTTGCCCCTTATTTCCATCAAAATGGCCTTTCTTTTCTCCTCCAGAGTTTCCCCTTAATGCCTTATGCTAATTCCTGTTGGTAACATGAATGACAAGAGCCGGAATCAGTGCAAATCCAGGTGCTGCAAAGTAGACGGACTGGTATCCAGCACCCGCCCTCCTCCCTGGAGAGAAAGAGATTAAGGGGGGGCCGGGGAGGGGGGAAGCATGGGGGCAGTTTTGTTAAGGGGATTAGTATTCAAACTGCTAAATATCAGGAAAACAAGTTCAAAAAAGAGATTCATTGTATAGTGATCATGTCAATAATTGCTTCAAGACAGGTGCAGAGAGTCTTGCTATGTGCATGTGGGTTTGGGTCTGTTTTTACTCTGGGTAGTGGCAGTGTTTACTGGATGGATGGTTGACAAGGCCTTCAAGGAACTGTCAGCTTCATGCACATCAAGTTCAAGTTCTCCTGCAAAGCAGCCTGCCCGCCTGCAAGTCGGGTCTCCCGTCTCTGTCCAGTATTCTTAGCCAAGAGCAATAAAAAGCAATGTAAGAAAGGGCAAATTTATACCAGGTAACAAACACCACTGGGAAGATCTTCAAAGCCTCGGCTTATTGAACAGTCTGACAAGAGTGCAGGGAAGCTGACACGTGTATTCCTCCTCCTCCAAATGTTTAAAGCTACACATCACCTCTCCCTCTCAGGAGCCCCACCGGGCTCTGGCCTTCCAGAAGTGTGGCTTTCAGCTGCTGGTGAGATTACGCTGCGGAGCCCGGTGGCAGGCAGATTCGGTCCATAAAATTTCACTGTGGGAGGGCAGTGCTAATCTCACAAGCTGATTGTGGTGGGGCCGGCCGGGCGGGCGGGGGGTGCGCAGCTTTGATGTCGGGCTGGGCGGTTGGGGGATGCAGCTCTGGCTGAAGCAGCAGGGGCCGTGGCTCAAGTCCCATCAGTCTGTTGGTGAGCTGGAATAAGTCGTTTCGCCTCTTTAGGTCAGAATTTTCAATCATGGCAAAACCTAGTCCTGGGCCGACGTCGCTGGTGGGGATAAAACAGTTAGCTGGGGAAGGGGGGAGGGGCTGAAGCAGAGTAGGTGCCATGAACACATTTTATATCCCCTCTGCCTGTTTGATTTCATTTGGACTCTCTCTGTGTTGTAGAGTCTGTCCAATTTAATAGAGGACCAGCAAGATTTTTGTGTTTAGGTGTTCCGAATCGTTGTTTCCTTCTGACGCCTTTTATTTCCCACTTTGAAACAAATTAATCAAACGTTGCATGCTTGCATGTACACACGACATGCCCAGTGAGAACTGAGCTTGTCCAGAGGGGCGGGGAGATGAACCTCCAAGTTGCAGGGCTTAGGGTTGGAGACATAAAAAAATAGTTTAACTTTAATCAAGGTCATGGTTGCCTTATTTAATCTTTATGTGTTTAAATGTTTACAGGATATTCATGTGGATTTTATGAATCCTTCTGTCTTTGTGACTCAACCATCTGCCAAAGAAAAAATTAATTTTCCCAGTGAGACAGAGACACACAGAGAGAGACTAAGTTCTTGTCCATATTTAGTTGGTTGAACTGCTGTAGGAGCAGTAGAATTTGTACCCCAAATTCTAGACTGTTTATCCTTAAAAGGAACTGACTCGTCAGTCAATTCAGTGTGTCCAGCCAGTATTTATTACCCTTCTTTACCTACTCTAGGTTCTACTTCTCAGGGGTTTTGCCACTTTCATATATAGGCAGAAATGCAGAAAATGAGTACTTAGTAGACATGACTATCCTGCCAGCCCTGGTGTAGGTCCACGGTCTAGTTTAGGGGTAGAGAAAAGGCCCTGAATTGCCTCTTTTCCAGGATCTGTCCTGCAGCTAAGGCAAGTTGCAGATGAGAGGGGCCAGGTGGTGTACTTCACCCCTGCACTCTCACCCCTTCTCTGGCCTTCACCTTCGTCTCGTGGTAATGTCGGCCCTCCTGGGGAGAGGAGCCCTGAGCTAACTGTGATAGAGCTGCGTGTTTCCAAATAGCTGGGGTGGGGAATGACCCAGGTAGGGATGAGGCCTCTGATTTGTGCTCCCTTCTGCCGTGAGCACCCCCGTCTACTGAAACGTATACAGCAAAGGAGCAGCCACCCACCCTCCCAGGTAGGATCCCACCTCCCCTCCCCCAGGTCAGCCGTGGGGACTCTGGTGGACACTCACTCACCATGATGAGTGCCAGACGGAACACTGGGGCCACCTTGAGCTCTCTCCGACCAGGGCTGGTTTTCCCTTCCCAGGCCCCACCAGACCTACTAGTGGATGCACAGGCCTCTTCTTGGGGTCGATTTTGTGCTGAGGGTTTCCATGGGACACAGATGAGGTTGGAGCCTTTAGATTAGTAGGGCTTTTGGGTATCTTTGACAATATGGTTTTATCACCAGCATAGAAGGAAAACCTGGCTAAAAAATTGGTTGAGATTTGAGATGAAGTGAGAAAAAAGTTACTAGAGATGCTGCTTGGTGGGTTGAGGTTCAGTAACTGAGTACGTAATAAAATCTTTCATGGCGATGATCTCACTTCATTCATCAAGTTTAGACATAAAGGGGGAATTCCTTGGTCTGGTGACAAGTAAAGGTAAGAGTTATGTTACCACCAAGGCCCCTCCCCTAAAACAATTCTGTGCTTTCTATGTAAGTGAAAACAATGCAATCGAGTGTGGGATAGCTTTCTTTAAAAAAAAAAAAAAAAGATATAGAGTTTAAAATCCAATTATAATAAAAATATGGAGATCATTTTACAATTCCTTGTAGTGTCTTGGGTTTCGTTGTAAGGAGAACATGACATAAAGCTTATTCCCCACGTGCAGAAGAGTAAACTGAGCCCATTTTAGCCTCTATAAATTAGTCCCATTTTTGTACTGTCTTAAATCCTACATAAGGGAAAGTTGCACTGTCACTCATTCTTTATTTTTCCTTCTCTGGATCCTTTTTATAGTTTCAGAGCATTTTCTTGGGTCTTTAGAGGATAGAGATGTCTGATACAGGGGAAATACTATTGAAGGGTAATTGGTGCTTGATTCAAGACAAAGGAGTTGTGAGTGGTTGGGTTTTCCCTCCTACTCCACCCTTCAGAGAACACGTAATCAGCTCCTTTTGTGATGGAAATTGACCTTCCTGTAGGAGCCAGACTCTTACATACGGAATTTGTTGTATAGAATTATTCCTTGAGAATTCTTGGAAACAGAAGCCTTGTATTCTTAGTGTGAAACCACCGGGAAGGGTCTAAAAAGATTCCATGTGGTCAGAAAGTGTTTCCCTCCAGATATTTTTCCATCAACTGCTACCTGGTCTCTCCCTGACCTTGTTCGTGAGTATGGTGGGGAATCCTGGGTAAATGTTGGATCCCCTTACTGGAATTTTAGCTCAAGGGGTGGAAGATATTCCGAGCATTTGAATTGATCTTGATGGTGTCTTTGGAGTAGAACTTTGACAGCGATGCCACTTTTCCAGATAAAAGTAGGCCAGATCTCCTGGTCCTGAGCGCCTCTGTGAACTGGAGCAGATTACAGGGTAACATTCTTTTAGTCGGATGATCACATGCCACTGTTTATTTTTGAGCCCACTAAAAAGCTCTTCCCTTACTTTATTGATTGATTGCTGCTGTTCTTGGAAAGACTTTTCTCCATACTTGGCAATATTAGCAAAGAAGCTTGAATGTTGATCAGCATCACTTTTCATTCTGTTCATATTTAGTGCTTCGTTTAGGCAATGATGTCAAATTCGCTGTCTCAGAAAGTAATCTACATTCATAGTAGACACTTGGCACAAAAAATATCAGATCAGTTCTGGAGAGTCTTTAATGAGAACCGTTAAATGACAAAGGGCCTCCTCACTGGTAACAACCTTCAAGTGCATGGGGTCAGCCTCAGGCCTGGAGAGTTTCCTGCATGGAGGAAGCTGGTGGCTATCCCATGGCCTCTGGATTATTTCTGGTTTCTGACAACTGCACAAAAATGTTGTTTTCTCTGAAAATGTATGTTTATTTAACTAGGTTTCTTTTTTGCTTCACAATCTGGATTCCATTCACTCAGTTACCACTCCAATTAACTAACAATTATTTAACATTAACAGTAATTACAGACGCCAGTTAAGCGCCTACAGATGTCAACTGTTAGCTTTGTACCTAATCACTCAATGAAATGGAGAAAGTTCAACAAACATCAATTAGCCAGGCAATTAGTATGAGTTAGGAAAGAGCATGTTATCATGTGTGAGCTGATTCAATTTATTTTATTTTGGCAGTAAAACACACACAGGCGAGCGGCAATAAGTTCCTCAGATAAGATAAAACTCTATTGTGTTGCAGCTTACATAAGAATTCTTTCCTTTCCTGTGCGTAAGTCAAACATGCACTTGCCTGGAATTTATTTTACAAACAAAATTTGTCTCAATTACTCAGAAAGTCCAGCAACGCTCAGTCTCAGGAAGCAACTTCGGTGAATTATGAATCCAGTGAATATGCTGTATAAGGAAATGTCAAAATTTTTCAGTGGAGGAATGATTGATTCCCACTCAAGTGATCTCCATGCATTTCGAATTTTTACCAGTTTATTCTTGAACCTCTGGTGGAGTGGGTGCAACAGGGATCTTATTAATTTCATGGTGCCTGAACTTTTTGCTCAGCTGTCTTTGATTTAGCCTGGGGCAACCATCAAAATCTTTTACCTACTTGCCCAGTCTATGCTTTAAGAAAGTAGAAGGGGCTCTCAATTGAGGACCCACTTCGTGAATTCACCAAAGAGATCCTGGGCCCGAATTCAGATATTCTATACCACTCCCCCCCCCCTCAACCCATAGGCTTGACTTCCATCAATTGCCTGGGTGTCTGGACTTGCTGGGAAAGTGCATTCTAAAGCCTGCTTATGTAAGGTGGCCCATCAACTGGTATTTGGAGGTTCATTTTACCTCCAAGTGGAAAGCTGTCCATAAGTGGTTGTGCCTCTGGTTCCCCTCCTAGAAATGCTTTCTCACCGATTCCTGAAGCCTGTGGGTAGGAGTGGAAGGGGCCAATCCTTAGGGAGGTGCTCTGTCAGGTCACTGTGTGTGTGATGTGCAGAATTCTCCATTTGAGCAAACCTCGCAGCGTTAACTGAATCCAGGAGTAGAAAAATTAATATTGGGAGTTCCCTGGTGGCCTAGAGGGCAGGATTCCGAGCTTTCACTGCCATGGCCCAGGTTCAATACCTGGTCGGGGAACTGAGATCCCACAAGCCACATGGCCAAAAAATACATAAATAAATACATAAAATTTAATATTGTGTTCACTAGAATAGCTTAGGGCGAAGAGCTGCCGTGTTCCACGTGCTTTTCTCTTATAAATCTTTTTTTTTTAATTTATTTATTTTTGGTTGCGTTGGGTCTTCATTGCTGCGCGCGGGCTTTCTCTAGTTGCACCGAGCGGGGGGCTACTCTTCATTGTGGTGCGCAGGCTTCTCACTGCGGTAGCTTCTCTTGCTGCGGATCAGGGGCTCTAGGCGCGCGGGCTTCAGTAGTTGTGGCACGCGGTCTTCAGTAGTTGTGGCTCGCGGGCCCTAGAGCGCAGGCTCAGTAGTTGTGGCGCACGGGCTTAGTTGCTCCGTGGCACGCGGGATCTTGCCAGACCAGGGCTCGAACCTGTGTCCCCTGCATTGGCCGGCGGATTCTTAACCACTGCGCCACCAGGGAAGTCCCTCTTATAAATCTTCTACCAGTGTTCAGCACCCAGTGCACTGGCATGGCTGTTCTGGAGAGATGTCTTTGCCCTTCTGTGTCCCTTAATAGGGCCTCTGTTCATCTGCTTTGGCACATTATGCTGCAGAGCTTACAGCAACAAAGGTCTCATATCAGGTGTCAGCTGCGGACCAGCTGTGGTTCCCCTTGTTTTTATTCTGGGACCCAGGCTAGAGAAGCAGCCCTCATCGTGGTTATCTTAGTAAAAGGAAAAGAGTAGAGACAGAATCATAGAACACCTCTTTAAGGTTTCAGCTTGGCTGTGGTGTTGGGCATTTCCAGCCATCTCATTGGCCAGAACAAGTCCCTAGCACTTTTTCCACCGTGCCGTCCCCAGGTATTCTATGCTCCCTGGAGGTTAGTAGGAACATTCTCTTGACAGTGGGGGGGTCTCATCCAGGTCTTCCTGGCATTCCAGGATGCCCACCGTGATCTGAGCAGGTGCTGCCAAAAGCATCACGGTGACTGCATTGCAGCGATGCTCAACTTTAGACATCTCTGATTTCCTTCCCTTCTACTAAGACATGTTTCCATATTTCCACTCTCCACGCCCATTCTTGTGCCTGTAAGTGGACCGATTGTTACTCTTCAGCCAGATTTTATTAGAAGTGATTTAGGATTTTCCAGCAGGGGCATTTCCCTAGCAACCGATGATGTAAGCATGAGGCCAATCCATGCCGCCGAGGTGGGAGGGGGCGCCAGTTAAATAAGGAGTAATGTTCTGTGGGTGCTCAAATCTTTTCTGACCCTCATAAACCTTGTCTTATAGAGGAGGAGGTGGAGAGCACATCATTGCTTTCTCTAAGAGTCCTTTTGGAGAGGGAAATGTCTCAAGTGTGCGTGTTAATAGGCTGATGTGGGAGGCGGTTAGATTGCGATGCCTTTAAAACCCACTTGGAAAACATTTCCCCCTCTTATCTATCACCTTTCACATCTCTCAGAAGAGTAACACTGAAACCTAATTTTAGCCAAGATTACATCATTTTCTCATTATGTGTTTACAGCCGGGGAAGGCTTTTCCATAGTAAAGCTCCTCTCACCAGAAGCCCAGCCATGTAATTCCTTTGGTTTTATATCAGTTTTTGATTTTTCCAAGTGTGGACTGTCCTGTGCTGGACTTCTTGGGCTGATCTCTGAGGGCTTCTTTATCCATGAACTTCATCCATAGACTTGGGTTTGACAAGGAGTCTTCCTCTGAGGTCGGATTTGTCATCTGTGAAGTGAATGACGTCAGGGTTCATTCCGTTTCTTCCTTCAGTTGGCAGAAAGTGGAAGCCATATTGAAATGAATTCTTTTGTTCAGCAATTATTACAGAGGGAGTTCCCCGGCAGTCCAGTGGTTAAGACTTCGCTTTCCAATGCAGGGGGTGTGGGTCTCCCTGGTCGGGGAGCTAAGACCCCACATGCCTCACAGACAAAAAACCAAAACATAAAACAGAAGCAATATTGTAACAAATTCAATAAAGACTTTAAAATTGGTCCACATCAAAAAAAATCTTTAAAAAAATTATTATTGAGCGCTGACTCCGTAAAAGGCACAGGAGATACAGCAGTGAACAGATCGCATTAAACATAATGACCAGAAGCATAAGAGTTTAATATATTTTAAGATTCGAAAAGAGACTTTTTTTTTTTTAATCTTTTTTTTATTTATTTATGGCTGTGTTGGGTCTTCGTTTCTGTGCGAGGGCTTTCTCTAGTTGTGGCAAGCGGGGGCCACTCTTCATCGCGGTGCACGGGCCTCTCACTGTCGCGGCCTCTCTTGTTGCGGAGCACAGGCTCCAGACGCGCAGGCTCAGTAATTGTGGCTCACGGGCTCAGTTGCTCCGTGGCATGTGGGATCTTCCCAGACCAGGGCTCGAACCCGTGTCCCCTGCATTGGCAGGCAGATTCTCAACCACTGCGCCACCAGGGAGGCCCGAAAAGAGGCTTTTTAAATGGTGTAATGGGAAAGAAGCCTTAAGACCTTTTTAGGAGGGAAAAGCTGATCCAAGGTGAGCCCTGACGGGTCAGCAAACCAGAAACAGACCAGCCCTCAGACTGCAGACGATGTCACCCTTTCAGAGAGGGGCTCTGTGGGCACACGTGCCAGCTTGTGCTCCCAGTGAGACTAAAACCTGCCCCTTAGAACTTTCCATTGTAAAAATTGATGCTGTCTTTTTTGTTAAATTAGTTAAGCTATTGAAAAGATTTGGGGGAGAATTGTAAAGGTCTGTGTATCGCCTCTCAATAGGGCCTCTTGATTTCATGTTTCCTCAGTTAGATTTTGTTGCTTAAATGTTTGCCAGGTTGGCATACTGCACGGAGGTGGCAGGATGTACCACAGCTTTTAGTTATAGAAGATCCAGGCTCAAGTCTGAGCTGGTCTGCTTGTAACCACGAGCAAATCACTCTATTAGACGAGGTTTTCTCGTTAACTTGAGAAAGTTGGGTAGACTCCAAGATCCCATCCTGGTCCAAAGGCCAGAGTTTGCTTTGGAGTGTTCTAGGTCCTTCTAGAGCCTGAAGCTTGTGCAGAGGGCATATATTTCCCAGAGAGCTGTGAATGAGACTGTGGACACTTGCATTTGGCAGGAGTGTCATGACTTCAGTCCTGAACTTACGAGCAAGGATAGGGCGGCAGAAACCTCTCTTCACTCCTGGAGATTCCATCTCTATGGGAAGCATCTGAGAGGCAGGAAGGGGTAGAGCCTCAGGGGGGAGCGGGAGGGGAGGGGAGGGGAGAGAGTGAGATGCTACCAGCTGTTAGGTATTAACCTCCCTCCAGAATTAGAATAACAATGCAGAGTCCTCTTCCTCTGCGGGTTTGTATTTGGAGTGGTGTTAAAAGAGGTGTTTTATCTGCTTAGTAAATGTTTATAAAAGCCCAGAGTATAGAGAACCTAGCTGCCGGTTCCCTTGTACTTGACTTGAATGATTGACCGGTTCCAAGGCCGGGATTGCTACGGGTTAGAAGAAGGTAGGGCTGAGGGCTCCATAGCAGAGCAAGGCCCTGCCTTGAAGAGCCCGGAGGCAAGCTGGCAAGAGGCGTCTTTTTCTACAGAGTGACTCATTTTACCAACTGTGAATTGAAACGAGGCTTGGATGGACCATTCTCGATCATCAAGAGAATGTCACCACCTCGCCATCTGTTTTCAGCTGTCAGCAGAGTCTGCACCAAGCAATTCATCAGAGCTCTGCTTCTTCAAAAGTTAATCTAGGCCTCCTTGACTGAAGCAGTCTTCCTTCCTACTTTTCATTTGCTACGAGGTGGTGATAATATCAACTTCTTCTCCCAGTACGGCACTTGCGGTTTGCTGGATTTTAGCTTTCTTCACAGGCTTCTCGTGTCTGTTGGGGAAAGGTTTGTTTCAGAGTAAAGAAACAGTACTTTCAGTGTCTTGCCATTGCCCAAGAGCTGGCACAGACTAAAACTGTGAGTGCATTCGAGGAGGTGCTGTGTTCATTTTATGGTTAACAGAGCCATCGCCTGTTGTTCAGAAGAATTCGGTTTGTCTGGACCATCGCCCTTATTTTCCGAGACTGATGGCTGTGGAAGGGAAGAACGCCACTGATGAGACACTGAGAGTCTGAGACACCGATTCCTGGATTAGAAGCAGGGGCGCTGCTGCTGTGGGCTTTGGTCAAATATCTAATCAAACTAAATGATGTGGGTTTGGTTTTTGCACTTGGCTGTAGGGGCCACATTGCCCTGTCAATGGCCTTTTCCCAAGATGTTAGACATCACATCAATTTCATTTCTGCTCCCGTGGGAAGTGCAAAGCCCTGACTTAAATAGGAAACTTGGGGAGAACTGGTTAGAAGATGGCGCTCCATCTCCACTTTGGCCTCGCCTCCTGGGGGCAACTGATATTTGCCCAGATGACCCAGGACCCCTGTTTGGCCAGAACCTCACCCGCCCAGGACACACCTTGGGTCAGGCTGGTGCCTGGTTTCAGCCCTTTCCTTCTCAGGGCCTCTGGGTGGAGGAAGGAGCTCTCCTGTCTCCTCCTCCTCCGGTATTCGCTCCAGGACAAACTTGAAAACTGCCTACTCCGAGGGTTTTTCAGCATTTTAAAAGTTAAGGCGGACTTTCTGAGCCTTCTCAGCATCCTGCCAGGTATCTTATCTTATTCAAATATCCTAATTGCTACTCCGGCTTCTCAGCTGCACATCATCCTACCACCTAACTGACAAAATAGACCTTCACCTGAGGGCCTCATTATGCTTTCTGCCGGTGCATCAGGCCAAAAATACCTCTCCAGTACCTGCTCGACATCTTGGGCTTCCAAGTGACAAACAAATAATTGGGTGAAACAAACCCTGGGCGCCGAGCAGCTGCCATCGGTGTCGGAGCACAGAGGAGTCCGTGACGATGACAGTCACGGCGCTGCCTGGTTCATGTCACAGCAAATCTTTGAACAGTGGGTTGTGCTGACACCAGAGAATGACAGCTTTGGAAACGGCGTGCTAGTTACCGCGGCAAGAGAGGCCTCTCATGTAGACCGTGACAAGCAGCTGTCATTTCCATACAGGTGAACAACTGACATCCTAGCACAGGGAGGGTGGCAGGCAGGTAAGGTTGGACTGGGGAGAGAGGAGTCTCAAGTGCTGGGGACCGTTTGTACGTGTGGCCAAAGCTGGCCTGGGAACATGCACGCACGCATGCACACATGCACCCAGGTCTTCTGTGTTGTTCTGTAGAATTCATCTGAGAAAGGGCTGCAGGAATACAGTGTCAGCTTTTGAGGATGGGAGCAAGGCCCTGCTGCCACTGGCCCAGCCCGACATGCTTAAAGAACTTTTGCATTTCAAGTCTACGCCCACTTCATCTTCTTGATGTGTCACAGGTTGGTTTTCCGAGCCCAATACTTAGTTTTATAGACTATGGGGAAGGCAAAGTCTCTGCTGATAAGGAACTAACTCGCCATTAAAAGGAATGAATCCAGTGGAATTCAGGTGCAGGATCAAGTCTAGAAAGCTGTTCTCCAAGTGTGGTCCCTGGCCCAGCAATATCAGCATCCCCTGAGTAGTTGTTAAATGTGCAGAATCTCCTACAGAATCAGGAACGCCAGGGCCGTGGCCCAGTAGCCCATTTTGACCAAGCCTTCCAGGTGCTTCTGATGTAGATGACCACTGGACAAGATCAAGGAAGCACAGTTGGCAGTGAGATTTCTGTAAATGCTCAGATGACCCATGAATCCCTGGGTGAAATCCATACTCCTGTTGACCAGGGAATAAGTCTGTTCATTGTGGGGCAGCCTTTGTATTTATTTATTTGTGATAGCAGATGCACTGGATCTGTTGAAAGTAACTCTGTGGTCCTACCGTTGGACTCAGCTGTCCTCCTCGCCCTGGATTTGCAGTCCTCCCACTCTCTAGCCTGGTGGACAGGGCTCCTCCTGCATGTGGTGCCATATAGATGCTAGGCCTGTAGTTAGGGCTCCATTATGAAGTGAAGCTGTCTGATCTAAGTGGAGTTTGGAACCCTGACCTTGGGGCAATGCTACACCGTAGCCCGCTGAGCTAACTCGCTCAACTGCTTCTCAAAGACAAACTGTTCCGTCTGGTTCCTGGTTGACAAACACCTGCTGGCCATCTGTATGAAGGGTCATCACAACACAAAACACCCACGTCCTGCACAAACGTGCCGTGATGACCAGTAACTATTTTGTAAACAAAGCGCCGCATAAATTCTTTTTTAAATTTCAATAGCCGGGAATGTGGAATGATGGACAGCAGTGTTTTGAAATATTTTTTCCCATCCATGCAAAATATTATAATGTTTTAAGTCTATAAAATTATCTCTAAGCTGGGTTTTCCCCCTAAATGTAGTACCTAAATATTAAAGCTTTTTTAGGTGTCCTTCAAGAAGAGGCATCTCCCAAGACTCAGTGTGTTGAAATAGTGGCTCTCAAACTGGAGCCTGCATCAGAATTACCTGGGGCTTAAGATACACCTTGCTGGGTCCCACCACAGAGTTTCTGATGCAGTGGGTCTTGGGTGAGGCTCAAGAACTCAATGAGGGTTCTTGCATTTCTTGACAAGTAATCAGGTGATACCAAAGCTTCTGGTACCTGGAGCACACTTTGGGATTCATGTGTGTGAAGGCTTTCTACAGGAAAACTCTTTTAAATGCCTTTTCCACTCATTCAGTGAACATCTGAGTATCGGTTCAAAATCCGGTGTCTTTACATGGGAAATGGAATGTACATATGAAAGTGAATTCAGTGTTACCACAGATCCACATCAGGAGCTTTTAAAAAGTTGACATTGTCAAACTTATTTAAACATAGAAAACATTAGAATGACCTCCCCCCCCATATGTACCCATTATCCAGATTCATATTTATCAATATTTTGCCATGATTGTTTTTAGGTGATAGGATATTTTAAAGCACGTGTCAGGCATCGTGTCATTTCACCCCTACATACTTCAGTGCACATCTGTTTAAAAATTTTTTTTACATCAACACATCCCATTATCACAATAACAAATGATAATTCCTCAGTGTCACCCAATACCCCGCTATAATCCCATCTCCCTGATTGTCTCCCAAGTGTCATTTTACATGACCTGTTCCATCAGGATACAAACCAGGGTCGAGTATTACTTGTCTTAATCGAGAGCCATCCACCCTCTCCCCAGCCTCCCATTCACTTCAAGTCAGTGACTTGTTGCAGAAACCAGGTCAGCTGTTCATTAACCATCCCACATTCTGGAAGCCCTTTGTTAACTGTCCCACATTCTGGAAGCCCTTGTGGTGTCATTTAGTTTATTCCTCGGTCCCTCATCTTTGCTGTAAATGGAAGTTGACCCTAGAGCTTTGACTAGATTCAGGTTAGACGTTTTGGCAAGTGAACTCTGTAGGCATCGCAGTAAGCTTCATGTCTCCTCACACCCGGGTACTCGACAGTGTGTGGATGACCGAGTATTAGTGACGCCAGGATCGTGCAGGAAGTTGAGGTTGTGGCAGCCTGATACCTGCATTGTCAGGTTCCTCATCAGCCTTTCATCTAATGGTTTCATGCATTGCTCATCCTCGCCTGATCCAGCATTTCCTTAGAAGTGGTAAAATGGTGGCTTTTCCACCATCCTCCACATTTATTGGCTGAAATTCTTCTGTACAGTGAGCTTTCCTTCATCATCTAGAGTTCTTTGGTTACCCTCAAATATAATCAAAGGAAAAACAAAAGAAATGCTTAATTCCTTCTTTTTAGTTGCAAGTTATCAGAGCAAGAAGTTGGTGCCCAATCAGGAGTTTTACTAACACATCTGTACCCTTCTCTGTTTGTGTTTTTCTTACGATAGATCTAACCCATGTTTTTAATTCACTGAATTAAATTCTCACATGGTTTGTGCTTATCAGTGGAAAAGACAAAATGTCTCAAAATTAGAATGCTACCCGAAAGCATCAAATGGGTTTACACACACATATGTGTGTATAAATTTAAAGTCTTACCTGTCCGTCACAGCTCTGCTCAAATGCCACATCCTCCAGCGCTTCTCCATCCTTGGGAGGCGCTCCACCTTCCCAAGATTTGAACACTTGGCCCATCCTGCCTTTCTTACTAGAACTCAGATGCAGCTGTCTTCCCCTCTTTGAACTCCCACCCCCCCCTCCACAGTAACCAGCAGGGTGCTTTGTATACAGTAGGGGCTCAATTTCTGATGGTTGAACCTCAGCAAATTAAAATGCAACATCCTAAAAACTATTTCAGACCTTGGGATTTAGGTTATAACCAGAGAGTCTGAGTTGATGAAAGAAAATAAAGTCTGAATCTCACTTGATCTAATCAGCCCATTTGGCCTTATTAGATAATCTGATGATCCCAAGCAGGTATTTTCCAGGAGAGGAACAGGAGGCTGCCCACGTGTATTGGGTGCCGACAGCATGCTTGGGATCTCCATATGCTGATGTGTTTAGTTCATGTGGTAGCCCAGCCACGTAGGTGTTTCACATGTGAGAACACTGCCCTGTGACTGTAAGGGACAGAGTCAGTTCTTGTGTCGCAGCTTCCCAACCTCCTGATCTTCTGCTCTTCCCACTGTGCCAGCCCAGCCTTTGGTTTGGTAAATTAAAAAATACCTCCCGTTGACAACACATTTCTTGAACTGTCTGTAGTCTGTTTGGGAAGAAATACTGGTTCTGCAGTTCTAGCCTGGGAACCTTGAGGGAGACACTGAACACAGCAGAAGTGGGGAGCACCTTCCTTGCAGCCTGTGTCAGATCTATCAGCCACGTGATGTTGTGGAAGACTTAGTGTGGCATTTGCCTTAGCCTCACACACAGCTCAACTTGATATAGTTAAAGAATTAGAACGTTATAGTGATGCCTAATCAAAAGTAAACACACAATGGTTAAGAACCCGCCTGCCAATGCAGGGGACACGGGTTCAAGCCCTGGTCCGGGAATATCCCACATGCCGTGGAGCAACTAAGCCCGTGTGCCACAACTACTGAGCCTGCTCTCTAGAGCCCACGAGCCACAACTACTGAGGCCGCGTGCCACAACTACTGAAGCCCGCGCGCCTAGAGTCCGTGCTCTGCAACAAGAGAAGCCACTGCGATGAGAAGCCCGCGCAACCACAACGAAGAGTAGCCCCTGCTCGCCGCAACTAGAGAAAGCCCACGCACAGCAACGAAGACCCAACGTAGCCAAAAATAAAAAAATAAGAATAAAAAATAAATAAATTTATAAAAAATAAAAGTAAACAGGTAAAGCTGTAAAGGAATTTCAAGTGATGGGACAGCAGAGAGGACTGGAAATCTTAGCGAAGTTATTAAAACTGACCTCTCTCTTTTTGTCTAGAACCTGTCACTTTATGTTGTAAAGCACTCTTAGGTGGGGTGTGTATTTGTACGTGGCAGGGAGAGGACGTGGGTTTCCCGGTGAGAGAGCGCTGCTTGTTGGCTGGTCCTTTTATAAACGCATAGGCCACCAGAAGGCCAACAACTTCTGGTGGCAGAAGTACAAGAAATCGAACTAATGAGCACCTCCTGTATAGCACAGGGAAGGAACTCTACTCGATGCTCTGTGGTGACGTAAATGGGAAGGAAATCTAAAAAAGAGGGGATATATGTATACATATAACTGATTCACTTTGCTGGACAGCAGAAACTAACACAACATGGTAAAGCAACTATTCTCCAATAAAAATTAATTTTAAAAATAACTAAAAGAAAGAAAAAGGGGGGAAAAAAAGAGAAATCCCTGCTATTCATCCATTTTCTGTGGAACTTTCAATCTTGAAGAGCCTCAAACCCTTCCCAACCACTCCCACCTGGTGCTGGTCTTCGGCTCTGTGTGCCAGTCGGCCTCTTGGGCAGTGATGCCTTTTTGGGCAGAGTATCACTGTGAAGCCACTTCTATTCTTTTTTTTAAAAATGCTACAAAGAGCTCAAATGCAGTCATTTTCAAGGCCTCATGACCATCACTTACTCTTTACTCTCCGGGTGACTGAGATGGAGCCGGGCTCTGGCCTTCCTCCCCGCAGGCCTCCACAGCTGGGCTTTCCATCCGAGCTCACCCTCTTCTTTACACCCCTGGCAGCCTCTCCTTTTCTACTGGCTATTTATTTCCTTTTGTCTCTTAAAAGTATCCTTAGTTTAAAAAACAAACAATGACAAAAACAGCAAAAATACAAACAAATACAAACAACAGCTCTATCCTTGCTGCTTCTTTAGGACCTTAAAACAAACCCTTTTTTTTTTTTTTTTTTAATTTATTTATTTATTTATTTTTGGCTGCGCTGGGTCTTCTTTGCTGCACGCGGGCTTTCTCTAGTTGGGGCGAGCGGGGCTAGTCTTCTTTGCGGTGCACGGGCTTCTCATTGAGGTGGCTTCTCTTGTCACGGAGCACGGGCTCTAGGCACGCGGGCTTCAAGTTGTGACTCAGCGGGCTCTAGAGCGCAGGCTCGGTAGTTGTGGCGCACGGGCTTAGTTGCTCCGCGGCATGTGGGATCTTCCCAGACCAGGGCTCGAACCCGTGTCCCCTGCCTTGGCAGGCAGATTCTTAACCACTGTGCCACCAGGGAAGTCCCAACAAACCCTTTTTGATATCTTTCTCTCATCCCCTCTTCTTGTAAAATACCTTGCATTTGCATATCCTTTGAGTGATAATTAAGGTGACCCAGTAACTTACTGTCCAGACCAGGACACATTTGAAAGAGAAACAGGCTACTATTAATAATGACTTTGGGACAACAGGCCTAACCCTGGACTGTCCATGCAAACCAGGATTTATGACAATCCAAGTTCTTTCATAGTTTGTGAAAGTACCCTCATGCACTAGTGGTGGTAGCTAACATTTACTGAAGACTCACTAGGAGCCAGGCTTTGTTCTAATCACTTTACATGGATTAACTCATGGAATCCTCACCGCCCTCTTTCGAGGTAGGTAGTGTTGTTCACACCATTTTGACTCCGGGGAAACTGAGGCACAGAGAGGCTGAGTGAGTCGCCCCGGGTCACACATCCAGCTTTATCCTCACTCCCAACTATGTCAGCCCCCAGAGGTCAGGCCGTCCTATATCCTCTGAGGTGTTAGCATAGTTTTCCAAATGTCTGTCGAATTAAAAGGAATGTATGGTGTAAACAGAAGTATCACCTTCTGAGTACTTGTTTAGGGTTGCATAGCTATAAAAGGCGAGAAATACTTCATCCTCTTCTCAGATAGTAAATGGGGCCTCCATTAGAGCAAGTAGGGATTACCCTATCACTGTTATTCTCTAAAACACATATTTTAGAAACAAACAAAAGGAAAAGCCAGTTACACCCCACAAAAGTGAAATTCTGGTTTTTTCCTGCTGGCTTTTTTTACCTCGCTATTTTCTCATCCCTGGAGGTATTGTAATTTAGGATGGTACTACTTAAGGACCGGACTTAACTCAAGGACCAGATATTAAGCTGTGAAGTTCTTGATCTGAGCTAGGAAGTCAGAATTTTATCATATAAAAAAGCTCAGTCTCTCCCATCTCTAGCCTCCTGTCCCATTTTCCCCTTTTCCTCTTGCCTTTGCTGCTTTCCTCCCCCTGTTTAAAAAGCAGTCGGAAAGCCTTTCCTGCCAAAATCTGAATCATGACCCCATGGAGTTGATTGTAGGCAGATCCAAGGTTCAACATGAAGCTTTTCTTTTTTATGCCACCAAGCTGACGGGGGGACTTATTGAAACCTAAACTCATTGTGTTTGCTCGAGGATTCACAAGACTCAAGAGTGTTAGGAGGTGGGAAGTGCTTCTCCTACCTCAGGGAATACTGTCAGGGTGTGAGCATCAGTCACGCAGGCTGGTCTCAAAGTCGCAAGTCACCAGGTCAGTCTGTTGGGATCCTGCAGGGGAGGGCGAGGTGGCTGTAGGCGCAGACAGCTGCTCCAGAGCTTTCTACCCTTCTCCCTTGCAGGCAGGGTCTTCCCGGCATGTTTTTGCAGGGGGTTGTGGAGAGGAAAGTATTTGGTAGGCTCTCTTTGTTGTCTTTTTTTTTTTTTTCCCCTAATTTTTTGGCCGCACGGCGCAGCATGTGGTATCTTAGTTCCCCAACCAGGGATCAAACCCGCACCCCCTGCAGTGGAAGCGCAGTCTTAACCACTGGACCGCCAGGGAAGTCCCTGTCCATGTTTTTTTTAACACATACACACACACACACACACTCATGCCCCTCCTCTCAGCCCTGGCTCCCTCTGGAAAGGTACTGTTCTTATCCTCACTGCCAGACTCTTCCACAGAGAATCCCTTCTCTCTCCCTATGTCTCACCAGCCCAAATCTGTTAACCATCTTAGAATTGCTATAGGGCTTTTGGTAGCTGAGGAATTCCTTTTAAAGTCGTTTCCAACCCAGCACCTTTAGGTAACACAGCTCATTGCTCTACTTTGCTGAGAAAAGCTTGCTGTGAAGAGCTTTCTGATACTAGGGAGATCAGTTCCAGCTCACATTTCTCCTGATAGAAGAGATGTTCCATGTCAGATGACAATGTGAAGCAACAGTTCGTGCCCCATAAAGTGAGAGTCTTTAACAAGAGAGACCAGCAAAGGAGTATTTTTGAGGTAACATGAAAGTACAAGGGACCTCTCAAATCTCATTACATCTGTAAATCTGGACGATTTCAGTTGAAAACTAAAACCTCTTAGAATTTTCAGTATCGTGGATTTTTGAAACATGGACTTATCTAAGAATAACAATGATAGTACAATTTGCTAAGTCCCAAGAATATGCCAACTGGCATATTGATATGCCCTTAATATGCCTTCTAATAGGTACAAGGGCCCCACAAGACTGGTGTCATCACCACTTTGCAGGGGCTCAGGGCGATGACCTGCCGAAGGCTACTGTGACTGACGTGTGTTGGAGCAGAAATTTCATTCATGTACCCACCCATACACTGATCAGATACTTGAGTGCGTCCTGTGCCAGGCATTGTGCTAGGACAGTGGACACTGAGATGGACATGGCTTTGTTCTCGGCAGCTTGTTGTCTTGTGGGGTGTAGTCAGATATTGACTCCAAGCCTGTTGAACCATGACCTGTTTTCTCATTTTAAATTTTTCCTCCAAAATTTTTCAAATTTTTTATGTTGTAAAATTGCAAACCTATAGAAATGTTGAAAGAAGAATACAGTGAATACCCATATACTCTTCATGTAGATCCACCAATTCTTTAACATTTTGCCACATTTGCTTTTTTTTTTTTTTTGCTAAATCATTTCAAAGTAAAGGGTATCAGAATAGTTCAGTATTCATCTCCTGCATTTTTCTACATAATGCCAATACCATTATCACACCTAAGAAAGTTAACTATGATTCCAGAATTTTGTCTAAATTTCATATTGAACTTTCCTTGATTGCCTCCAGAGTGTGTGTGTGTGTGTGTGTGTGTGTGTGTGTGTGTGTGTGTGTGTGTGTGTATGAAATAGTAGTAGGCTTTATTTTTTTTTCTTTTTTGGATCCAAGAGCCAATCAGGGTCACACATTTGGTTGATTTGTCTCTTTAGCCTCTTGAAATCGAATGTAGAACTCCATCCCTCATCCTCCCCCCTACACACACCCTTTAAAATTTTTTTAATGACATTGACTTTTTGAAGAGCCCAGCCTGGTTGTCTTATAGGATAAACTACATTATGCATTTCCTCGTAGTGGCATTTAACTTGTTACCCAATAACTTTTTAATTATTAAAAGAAAATCCCATTTTCTGTCTGCTTTTACACCACTTTAACTGATGAGTCCTCTTAGCCATTTCTCTTGGGTATTTGGAAGTAGCTGCTTTGCATGTGCAGAATAAGCGTAGGAAGAGACAAGGGCCTTGGCATTTGTGTGTGGCATGTTCGTTGTATTTTGTATGCTATAAATAATTACAATTTAAACAGATGAGCTTTTGGAGCTCTAGATTCCACTGGAATTTAAGGATTCTCCTCCCCACCCCCTAAATTTGCAGAGATTAGTTTGTAGTTTCCAACAGCCATGGAACTGGCAGGATGCTTAAGGCGTAATCTTTTCATTAAAAAGAGGATTTAACTAATTAGATTTGACTGTTCAGCTGACAGGTTAATGATAAGGGAAGTGGGGCTCAGGAACTCTTAAGGTGGGAGTGAGTGTCCATTAAATGTAAATTATTATGATCCCTACTGAAACATTATTCTTTACATTGATTTTTTAACATTTTTTGTGTATATCGCCGTAATAAACCAGAAAACCATATACCTTGCAAATTCTGAAAAGATCTGTAAAGTGTTCATGTATTTTAGATACAAACTATTGTGGATTTTAGGGAGACTTACCAGGTCAGGTCCTTAAATATTGTCTTATTTTTATTTTTGAAGACCTAGTGGGCATGAACATGTTTTATCATGTAACTTAGCTTTTATAAACTAACTTTGCATTTCAGTTTATTATTTAAATTTAATCTGTTTTAAAATAAATCTGAATGTTGATTAAAACCAGTGATTTGGTTACATATCAGAATTAGAAGTAAGATGTCCCTGGATGTGGAGTTGGGGCTAGGAGTTGAGAACGTCAGATTTCTTGAATCACCTGCAGTGGGTGTACTTACTTACTTATGGATTGATTGATTGATTGATTGATTGACTGATTGATTGTGCTTTCTTTATAAGGCACTTCCCCCTAATCTACCCTTAGTCATGTTAACAAGATGTGCCTTTTGGAACTCTTGTCTGAAGTTCATATACGTGCCCCTCCAGGCCGAATGTTGAAAAGAACATTTCAGCACCTTTGGGTTCTCAGTTCTATACTTAAACTAGGAGACATCAAGTACACCCCCAAAGACCTTGAAGATGGGAGAGTTTACTGACCCAATCGTAGGCCTTCAAGGGCACTTGGAGGCTTAGAGAGGCCAAGGAAACTGCCCAGGGCCAGGGTGCTGGTGAATGGCAGAAGGACCCCAGAGCCACTCTGTTGAAGGATCGCTCCCCTGGAGTCAGACACACAGCAGGCATTTGACTGGATGCTGTGTAGATTCCCTGCACAAAGTACTTTGGGGGGTTTAAAGGAAATAAATCATTATGATCATTTTTTCCCCAACAGAAACTGTGTTAATTTACCTTTCTGAGCTGTAGAGAAAAATACTCACGTAGCCCCAAGTTTTATTTGTATCTTCAATAAAGGCAGCTTCTCTTGTACATTTGAGTTTCATTTTACAGGTGATTGGCTGCATGTAAAATTGATGTGTTAGGAGGCATAACCTAGAACATAAAATTCAAAAATAAAAATCAGGTATCCCTGAAACTAATATTTTCTTTATAGGCCTTCTAAGTATATACCCAGACAACTTTTAAAAAGGGAAAGGGACCTGTGATTTTGGAGGGGAATATACCTTTGGATGTTTTCCGTTATTTTCCTATGTTCTTATCAGTGATTTGATTCCATATTTGCTTTATACCCTGTGGGTATAGAAAGCCGATATCAAAACTGGATTCTTTGTGTTTAGTAAACTTAACAAAAAGCAAGGTATCGTGAGAAGTAAAACATCTCTCTGCTTTTGGAAGGAAAAGTTTCATTTCCATCCTGAAATTCTTTACTTATTGGATTCTGAAGTGGTGACCTACTGCAAAAACTGGATTCATAGGATTTAACCCGGATAGATCATTTTCAACAGCACCATGCATTAAACAATTTACTGCCTCCATTACAAGATGCACCACTGACTTATTACTAATTTTTTGGAGGGTAGGGGGGTGAGAAATATGACCACATTAAACTGCTATAGTGATAGCAAGACACATCAGTATTTTCAGAAACATTAAAGTGCGGTGGAGGGCATGATGGGAGAATTATGTCTTAGAAATGAAGAAATATGGTACATATATGTAGCCATATTATATCACATTGTATAATTTGTCTACCCAAAACGTGATTTATGGATCTTTGGAGAAAGAGAGCAAGGACGTTGGGCCTTTTAGTAAGACAGAGAAATGACCTTCCCTCCAAGACTTAGACCACATTAAATTGGACTTGGAAAGTGGTCTACCCTTTTCCTCTATTGTAAATCTTCTTGGGAGTGAGTGCCCAGGCTGACCATGAGCGGAGGTCCATTGTCAGCACTTTGAAAGCCTATGTGAAGTGTCATCAGCTTGGAACATTCCATTGGCAATGACTGTCACACCCCATTTTAAAAGCTTGCCTTGGGTAGAATGGAAATTATAGTGGCAGACCCTTAATCCTTTTTAATAAGGGCAACCGTTTCAAGAGAATTATGTTGTAAAAATGAATAGGATTTGGGAGCAGTTCTGTATTCCCCGTGTTCTGTTGTGGACTGTCCACACCAAATGCATTTTTCTTCTGCCAACTGCCTGAGGATTTTCCATTTAGCAAACTTACAGATGAATGATAAAGCAGTGACATTCCCTGATGAGTCCTAACTCTGTTGCTGGTAGGGGTTGATGTCTTTGATTTAAGAATTTTGAGATTTCAGCCAAGACTTGAGGTGTTAAGGTTAAGATTCTTCTGTGTGTTTGGTACCAGTTGGTACAGGTAGAGAATTTGAAAGCTCAGAAGTAGCCTCATTGCCCCCATTAGAGATAAAGAGCCAAATATAATAAACATATATCGTGCTGTTCTTAATTGGACTCAACTTTAAATAAAGCATCTGGGAGAAAGAAGGAATATGGCCAGGTTGCCTTTAGTAGGAGTCAAGATTTGTAGTTCAGTTTTAGGGTGTGAATTTGGGAAATTTTTCACATTTTAAGAAAAGAGTAGAAAGATAATGGAAGCTGGAAGATTTTACACAGAGACAATTGTGTCTGTTAGAAACCCTTATTTATTTTCTCGTAAGGGGAAGATTCCAAGGAATATTTTAGTATCTACTGCACACATATTTGAATGAAAAATGGCATTTCTTTAAAAAAATAATTACATCATCGATGCATTTCTCATTACTGGAATTAGTGAATTGCTATATGGAAATACACTAAGCGTTTAAACATTCGTCACATATATGTAGTCAGTTTTTCAGTATGTTGGCATTTCCAATCAAAATGGCATCTGATGTTGGCCCTTTTAAATTTATGTGGCTTAAAATACTAACAGTAGGAAGAAAATAAACAGAGACAAAAACACAAACTCATTGAACAAAAATACCATGGTACAAATGGAACCTTCTGTAATACTCTATCCCAGGAATTTTGAGAAGATAAAATCTTAAGTGTTAAGAAATCCAGAGGCCCTGCCCTGTCCAGCTTATTGCTGTCGGAATGCCGCAAGACCCTTTAATCCCCCAGTTTAAAGGATCATATTGTCAAATCAGAGAGGCTCAAACACAATAGCATCTTCTGGAACCAGAGTGACCTGTATTGAGAGTGGATCTTGTGCTTTTGTTCTTTTGAGAAGCAGGTGTAAAGGATAACACGCTGGATTATCTTATTGTAAAGCATCTAAAAAGCCAATTCCCCCTTCCTCATTCCCTTTCGGCTCAGCTTTTTTAGTTTCTGATCAAGCAAATTCTAAGGGCAGGTGCTTAGGAAGCATTGCTAGACTTTGGTTTTCAGTTCTTGGGGCCAGCTTTATGTCCTCCCCTTCCTCATCAATTAGAGCTAATGAATGTGTAGAATTTGTGAAGGTAACTATTGACATTGTTGCCCAGGTGACTCTGACCTGCGCAGTGTCTACGGGGAGAAAGGTTATTTCTACCCTACCTTGTGGGAATACCGAAGTAGTTTTCCAATTCTGAACAGATTAGACAGTTCCCTCCAGGCCAGCATGCAGGCACCTGCCCATTTATACCAAGGCAACAGTAATTGTACCCACGTTTGTATTAGAGTTTCTGTCATAGCAAGCAAAAGTGGCCACAGCCATGGATGTTACAGCCCCCAAAGCCTGCTTATCACAGGATGTCTGTAAAACTTAAGTTTCAGAGATTAACAGTTTGTGTCTCAAGGCAAAAGAACTTTTTTTAATCATCTAACTTATCCTAAGATACATACCTTGGTTCTATAAAACGTTAGCATTAAATATCAGCCCTGACCTAACAAGTTAGCATCCTGCACCAGGGATGTGCTTGATTCATAAGGCTGCCATGTCAGAGACAGCGTGAAATTGAAGCAAGGCGTAGCCCTCGGCTTTATAGTGGTTAATAACAGGAGTATCTGGAATGATTCTGCCACCAGTTTACACAATTTAAACTGTAAAATGAATCTGTCATTTTGTAAACTGTAATTTAAGACAGACAGACTCTTAAAAGCAATCACTAATTTCTTCCAGGTAAAAGAAGGTAGTCATTAAAAAAAAAATCTTAAAGAAAATAAAATTATCAAAACTATCTACTGGGACTAATAAAGGAAAAATGTGAAAGGTTTTATTTGTTTACTTGTTTCCTTTCCCTGTGGAAAACCCTTAAACCAGGATAAGGTTCCGTGAAGGCAGCTTGGTGGAGGGGGGCCGGGATTGACTGGGGAATGAGAACAGGTTTGGCCTATTCTAGTTTGCTCTTGATTTAATCTTTAAGACAATTCATCTTTAAAGTGAGATTAGCTGATGTAGTTGTTTATAACTCGAAATTTTCATGATTTTCTTCTTAACAAATTCAGAAGTAGATGACAGAAATTTTATATGAATAGTTCTTTTTAGGCACAATCTTTTAAAAGACTGGTTATCAGAATCTGGTCTGTAAGAAAATTAAAACAAAATATGCTGAGTTTTTAAAGACTTTCCCCTCGCATTTTGAAGACACTCTCTTTTCCCCATTTGCTTTCTTAAATCATCTCACATATAGAAACAAATAAAAATTTCTCTTTCTGATGCTGTCCTGATATTTGGACCTTAATTGCTATGTCTGAGATTTTCAAAATCAGTTAATTTTTTAAAAATGCTTTATGCCGGCCAAAGTTATAAGAGAAACTTAAATTTATCCTTATTTTAAAGTGCAGGATTATCGTGTGTTTGGGAGTGCCGCATCATCTTGTTGAAAAACTAGATGGAAAAGACCATTCTGAGCATCTTAGAGGATTAGATTAGTTCATCCGGCTGAGACTTGTCAATTTCAAAGCCCATCTAGAAGCAGCTCTCGGCAAGTCGCAAGTCGTGCCTCTGACGATTTTCCCAATCAGTAATTTTACCAGAGAAGAGAAATTCGCATTTTACATGTAGTATGTGGCCCACATAAGGAGTGGCAAGATATTTTACTTTAACTGATTTATTAACTTTCTTCCTCCACAGACTGTTTTCTCAACAGTACTCCCTGATTAAAGAAATTTCTCCCCCAGCTGTTCCTTGAACTGCTCTTTTTCCCAAGAGGCATGAAAGGGAAACCCAAGTATAACCTCAGGGCAGGCTATGGCAGCTGGGAAGAGCCACTTCTGTTCTTTGTGAACTAAGGCTTGCTCTGCACTGGAGAACAGGGATTTACAAAACAGGGTGAAAATGATGGCTACTCCTGCCATCTCTTTCTGTCTCCTCTGTGCCTCCCAGAGCTTTGACAGGCCTCCGAGGTGGGCGTGGAGATGCTGTGCAGATGGTATGGGTGCCGTCGATGGTTAAGGTACCCCAGTGCCTTCCTCCTCTGCCCCTCCGCCTCTCCACTCCCTGGTCCCTTCCTGGTCAGGAGCCCAGCACCCAAAGGCCCTATTACCGTCCTCATTTCTCCTTCCATGGACCTTCTCCTTTCCATACCTCATGGAAAGTTCCAGGGTGCCCAGTTCCTGTTGCCTGCCTAAAATCCCCTGGGGGGCTTCCATGCTCTATTATTAGAGAACTTAGTGTTAAACTATGGTTTTTGTTTTAACCAAACTTCCTAACAATTTGTGAGATCCTTCGGGACAGGGCTCAGGTCTTAACTTTTCAGTGAATCCCCAGTTTCAGGCCTCGAAACGTGGCAGGCAGGCAGCAGTTAATGAGTTATCAAGTGATTATTTCTGTGCTATAGATACTGAAGCTGGGGAAATTACTTATTCTGTTTCTGAGACCCTGAAGACTTCAGAAATGTGTAGAAGCCAGGCCTCAGAGGCCCTCCTCCTTCAGAGGTTAAGATAAGAAGTTGAAAAGCTGTTGTAATGGGATGAATGATGTAAGACCACTGCCATGAACTTTTACTTATCCCTTACTGTAGCGCATATGACTCTATTTGCCCATTATTAAACAATAAGTGGTAATAGGACCACCGATTTTTTTATTGAGATAGAATTCACATACCATAAAATTCACTCTTTTAAGGTGAACAATTCCGTGGTTTTTAGTATATTCACAAAGTTATGCTACTATCACCACAATCAATTTTAGAACGTTTTCATTAGAAAATGAAATCTGCACACCTTAGCTGTTACCTCTCAATCCTCCCATGCCCCTCAGTCCTAGGCGACCACTAGTCTACTTTTTGCCTCTGTAGATTTCTCTGTTCTGGACTTTATATGATACATAGTTTGTGGTCTTTTATGACTGGTTTCTTTCACTTAGCATAATGTTTTCAAGGTTCATCCATATTGTAGCGTGTATCAGTATTTCATTTTTTTTTTACTGCCAAATAATATTCCATTGTATAGATATGCCACATTTTGTTTATTGATTCATCAGCTGATGAACATTTGTTTCTGTTTTTTTGGCTGTTATGAATAGCGCTGCTATGAACATTTATGCACAAGTTTTTGTGCAGACATAAGTTTTCATTTCTCTCAAATATGTACCTAAGAAAGGGATTGCTGGGTCATATGGTAACTCTATGCTTAGCCTTCTGAGGAACTGTCAGACTGTTTTCCAAAGCCACTGCACCATTTTTCAATCCCACCAACAGTCAGTTTCTCCACATTCTTGTCAGTATTTGTAATTGTTTGTCTTTCTGATTAAAGCCATTCTGAGGGTATGCAGTGGTATCTCATTGTGGTTTTGACCACCATTTCCCTGATGGCGAATGAGGTTGAGCATATTTTCATGTGCTTATTGGCCATTTATATATCTTCTTTGGAGAAAATTTTATTAAATCCTTTGCCCATTTTTAATTGGCTTATTTGTCTTTTTATTATTGAGTTGTAATAGCTCCTTATATATTTCTGGATCCTAAGCCTTTATCATACATATGATTTGCAAATATTTTCTCCCATTCTGTGGGTTGTCTTTTCACTGTCTTGATAATGTCTTTTGAAGTACTTGTTTTGTTTTAAGCAAAACTAACTGAAGACTGGTTACTCAATTTATGCCACCTTATAGTGATTACTTATTCCAAGTGTCTATCAGGAAGGCATTCTACTAATTTTCTCCTTCTCCTCTACCTCCTCCTTCCTCTCCTTTTTTATTTTTTTTTTAACTTTTTATTTGGAAATCTCAAACAGAAAGATTGCAAGAATAAGAATAGCACAAAACTTATGTACCCTTTATCCAGATCCATCTCTTAATTCTTGCTCCATTTGATTTATCATTTCTGTTTCTCTCTATGTAAGTTAGTATGTATGTATGTATGTATACACACACACAAATAGAAAATTTTATTCTGAACCAGTTGAGGGTAAACTACATAAATCATGGCCCTTTAATGCTGCATGATTCACTGAGTATTTCCTAAGAATAGGGACAGTCTCTCACATAACCACAGTACATTTACCATCTTCAGTAAATTTAACATTCATGTGATACTTTTGTCTCATTGATTCTCCATAATTTAATTTTGTCATTTGACACAATGTTCTTTATGGCACTTTCTTCCCCTCCAGTATAGGGTCTAGTCTAAATCAGGTGTTGCGTCTGAGTAAGAAGATTAACGTCTATAAGTGTGTTTCCTAAACACGTGTATACTAGTACTGTGCTTTTGGCTCCCTGCACTTTGTGCATCAGCATTTGTATCTGAACTCATCTGCCCCACCTGTCCCTCAGGACTCCTCACATATAGCAGGGCTTCCATTTCCTGAGCACTTACCCAGAAAAAGAGGGAAGGAGGAGGCTGGGATGGACCAGACTGCCCTTTGAGTGAGAGACAGACTCTGGGTTGACCTCCAGACAGCGTGGACATATAACCAGGTCCGTCTCTTCACAGCAGTGCTCTTTATCCAGACCCCATCCTCCCACTGTGGGCATCTCCTTCCGAAAGGTCTGCTCTCTCTTGACAGAAACAGTGAGGGCTGGGGGGTCAGCTTAAATTCTCTTTATCCAGTGACCTTTGACTATTCCTGCCTGCCTATCCTTTAACCCACTTAGTCTTTTTCCTGACAAGGAGGCCCAGGCAGGCCTTCCATCCCCCCTTGTCATATTGTACAGCTCTGGCTTCCAAGCTGTCTGAATTCTAGCAATTCTGTTTTAGGATGCTACAGGAAAAGCAAGCACTATTTTCGAAAACAGGTGCAAAAACCATTCAAAGTAAATTAGTAATCATATCAAAGTATATAATGTGTTACAGTTTTCAAGTGCTTTCTTGTTTCTTTATGTGGTTATTCAACTGATGTATAGTTATCTGTGCTCATAACAAGCACTGAGGTAGGCATGGCGCGTGCGATCTCCCTTCTGTCCCCGAGGAAACTGCCGTAGGAGGCAGACCTCACACCTGGCTCCTCCGATTTCCCATCTTACGCCATTTCCACGGGGCTGCACATCCTAATCACTTTGTTAATTAGAACTCAGTATTGCGGGTTTGGTAGAAATTGGTTTATGCACCATTCAAGAACAATAAACATTTACACCCTAGATTTTTAACGATCTGAGACAGCAGAGAAGTATAGAAAAGGATTAGCCTCCTGAACATTTAATTCTGCAGTGGAAGGGCTTTGGGGAAATCTCTGTCGGCAGAAGTAGTAGCAGCTTAAGGGAATCTTAGATGGATGTTTCCCAGGACTCTTGGAGACTAAGAGCTCATGGTGTTTAATAATCACAGTTTACATCATTCCAAGTCAGGGAATGTTTCTGTTGCATAAATAGAACATTCTACAGAACTAAGAAAACCTGACTGTCACAGAACAAGTGCTGTACAAGATGGAAGATGTCAACTGTCGAGATGATTTTCCCCTAGTAATTTTGTATGAAAGTTTTCAAACCTACAGAAAAGTCGAGAGCATGGTGTGGTGAACACCTACATTCCTCCCCACTCCCAGCCTCACCAACACACACCTCCCCCCGCAATCTAGATTCTGCCATTGTTAACATTTTCCTAGATCAGCTTTACCACGTATATCCAGGCAATTTTGGATGCACTTTGTTAATATAGTCATTAAACATATTTTGTATTTTGGATGGAAAAGAGCCTACAGTCTCTTTTGGCTAAGATACCTTTTAGTTCTCAGAATCCTTTTGTACTTCAAGAACATAGGGTCAAGCTGACAGCAAAGACCTTGATTCCCATGCTCATGTCACTTGAAAGCCCACTGCGTGTGCCGGGCTTCCCGTTACGCTCACCCATTCAGATCTGTGACAACCCTGGAAAGTGTCAGTATGGAATATAAACATCCAAATGCCCCCTCTGCACCCCCCCCCCCTTTTTTTTTTACATCTTTATTGGAGTATAATTGCTTTACAATGGTGTGTTAGTTTCTGCTTTATAACAAAGTGAATCAGCTATACATATACATATATCCCCATATCTCCTCCCTCTTGCGTCTCCCTTCCACCCTCCTTATCCCACCCCTCTGGGTGGTCACAAAGCACTGAGCTGATCTCCCTGTGCTATGCGGCTGCTTCCCACTAGCTATCTATTTTACATTTGGTAGTGTGTATATGTCCATGCCACTCTCTCACTTCGTCCCAACTTACCCTTCCCCCTCCCCGTGTCCTCAAGTCCATTTTCTACGTCTGGGTCTTTATTCCTGTCCTGTCCCTAGGTTCTTCATAACCGTTTTTTTTTTTTTTTAGATTCCATATATATGTGTTAGCATATGGTATTTGTTTTTCTCTTTCTGACTTACTTCACTCTTTATGGCAGACTTTTGGTCCATCCACCTTACTACAAATAACTCAATTTCGTTTCTTTTTATGTCTAATATTCCATTGTATATATGTGCCACATCTTCTTTATCCATTCATCTGTCGATGGACACTTAGGTTGCTTCCATGTCCTGGCTATTGTAAATAGAGCTGCAATGAACATTGTGGTACATGACTCCTTTTGAATTATGGTTCTCTCAGGGTATATGCCCAGTAGTGGGATTGCTGGGTCGTATGGTAGTTCTATTTTTAGTTTTTTAAGGAGCCTCCATACTGTTCTCCATAGTGGCTGTATCAATTTACATTCCCACCAACAGTGCAAGAGGGTTCCCTTTTCTCCACACCTCTCCAGCATTTATTTATTGTTTATAGATTTTTTGAGGATGGCCATTCTGACTGGTGTGAGGTGATACCTCATGGTAGTTTTGATTTGCATTTCTCTAATGATTAGTAATGTTGAGCATCCTTTCATGTGTTTGTTAGCAATCTGTATATCTTCTTTGGAGAAATGTGTATTTAGGTCTTCTGCCCATTTTTGGATTGCCCACCCCTGCTTTTTAACGTAAAAGAAAACTGTACCAGAATGAGGTTGGGTGTGTGGGGGGGGGTGTATTATGTATATTTTGGCGTTGGATAGGGGTTAGGGGGTGAGCTTGGAAAGGTGTGGTGAGTATGGTTGTATGGTAATTTGCCATCTTTTCTACTCACTGGAAATAATATTTTCCTTGTTGGACCAATCAGTGAATTAAGAGTTTCCAGGAATAGAAAGTAAAGCCATAGAATAACTGTAAAAAGTCCCCAAGTTAATTTTTCAGCTGTTGTATAATATCTCCCTGAGTCATTTTATTGCCTTTCCAAGATTCTTAAACTCTGTTCATCATTATCTCTGCCTCTTTTAAAAAAGGCAATGACTTATTAAAGAGGTTGTTATGAGACATGCTGCTTTAATGTTTCATAATTATCTAAACTTAAATTTAGTGAAGCCCTGTAAAAGGTTAAGGAAGAAGTGTTTGGTATTTTAAGGTAGTAAGGGAGATAATTATAAGCTTCCAACCCAAGGTCAAGATAATAAGTAAATCTGAAGGAGGGAGAAGGAAGTCTACAGACCCTCAGGTGGAAAGCACAGCTCATGCTGAGGGTAAGCGGCTTCTAAGAATAAAGCCTTGTCCCCAAGGAGCACTGAAAGAGATTACCTCTTGAGGCAGGCGCCTGGGAAATGCAGTTGGTTCATTGTTTTTCCTTCGCCTTACTTAGATCTTTCTAAAATCCAGAAACAAACAAAATGAAATTGGCTTTCGAAAGAATGGGGGACATGGCAAATTCAGTTGGTTTGTTCAGAACCTCCCCTCTGTCCTTCCTGTTTGGGAGCAGGAGGGGTGATGAAGGGCAGCGAGAGATGTGCTCCGGGGCCAAGGTTGGGTTCCCAGCCGTGACCTTCCGGGGTGTTGTCTTGTTGGTTTTTTAGAGATGTTATGAGGAACACTTTGGCCTTTGACATTAGGGCTGTAGTGGAGAGTTTACTTATGAATCAAGTTAATGCCGGATCATCGACCAGTCTTCATCATGCCCTGTGTCAGGGGATGCATCTCTATCTTAAACATTATTTTCCCTAGAACTGAAGCACACGTTGGCTTTCCTGTGGTGCTTTTGTGTCTTCCTGAAATCCCCCACTTGAAAAACAAAGCACACGGGGGGCGGGCAAATAATAAGTCATCAGAATGCCTGTTGAGATGGGAAAAGAAGTAGAGCTAAACAGGCCATGTTCCATGCACTTTGAGGATGACCTGTGTGACCCAGATGGAGAGAACCACAAACCTTTGAGAGACAAGAGACTTAAGAAAGGGAAGTTCCAGAATTAGGAGGCTAAACATTAGTTTATCCAAGTTAATTTGGAAGATTAGATCAGTTACAATCAAAATTCTTCATTTGATTAACAGTGGGGGGGGGCAAGTGAAGTGTGGATTTGATAAATCTATAAAGAAGGAGGAAGTGACCACTTCTATTTTTATTTATTTATTTATGTGTGTGTGTGTGAGTGTGTATGTACCTATGATACTTAAAATATGATGATATCGTTAAAAGACCATTAAGTTACAATCAGATTATCCAAAAACAAATCCTATTTTCACATAAAAATTTAGTATAGGATAAAAGAGCCTTTATAAATCAAAGCAGAATGGGAGGAAAGGTTATTCAACAGATGGTTAGATCTTCGGCTCACACCAGAATAAATTTTAAATGAACTAAAGAGTTAGAATTGCTACCAAAAAAAAAAAGCCAGTAATAAAAATCTATAGATCATATATATATCATTCGTTTAGGAATAGTCATTATGAAGAATAGATGTTAGAATAAAAGTTAATTATGGTGCCAAATGATAGAAAATATGTATTGAAGGGAAAGACGAAATAACAGGCATGCTTTATTGCTGATTGTTTTAGCAGTTGCGAACAGGTATTTTTGTGTTCAGTCCTCCAAAATCAGTGGTGCGGTTGGATTATTTGTTTAGAGAAAAATGTACTTATACATGTTTTAAGTGAAGTTCATCCCTGTTTTTTTAAAATGTCAGGTCAGTGCTTTTTATGTATAGTTGTTAATCCATCCAAATAGAAATGATTTAAGGAGGGATTTATTCTGATTGATGGAGTCATTAGTTGAAAGACCTTGCCCTTGGTGCCGACAACACCCGGTAGGAAAGGCTGGGCTGTAATGGGAATGAGAAATGTCTAGCTGTTCATTACATTCCTGAAGCTGGCTTATCAGAGTTGTATTTCCTGTTTCATGTACTTGGGGAGAGATTGTTTCCACAAAGTGCATCTCTGACTGTTAGATCTAGACATAACCTAGATTGATTGTGCAGTAGAGTCATAAATGCACCCTTCTCTTCCCCAGTGCCTGACCTCCTCACCTCTTCATCCTCTTTGTAAATCACCGGCATTCACGAGCACCCTCTCAGCAGCTGTATAAACAGAGAGGAGGAGTCTTGTTGCCCGTTGCAGTCTCCCCGTTAGCCAAAAGTTTTACTTTCTCCAATGCTGCATGTTCTAGTAACATCTATAGAGTAAATTCTGCATAGTCCCTAGAATTACAGTGGAATCAGAACTTCATATTTCAGGTCAAAAGGAATTTATTTCTGAAGGCCGGTTCGCTCTATTATTTGTAGTATGAGGTGGAAGTTGCCCGACCTCTTGTATCCTGTTCTCGTTTGTGTGTGATTTTTGGAGGAAGGGGTAGTTGCCAGATTGGGCTGACATGCATTTTTCTTTACTGCTCTGCCATGATATACCTTCTCTGTTATCAAGGAGCGCACAGGATGTTGAAATGACCTAAAATCCAGAGGGAAGGAGTAGCCAGGAGGAGAGGAGAAGGCCACCTCTGTTTCAGAGCCCTCGGGCTTCATAGTTAACCTTGAAGATGGAGAAAGGTCATTGCCCATTTTATCGATATTATGATTAGCAGTAAAATATTATAATGCAGACAGATTATTACACTGCAGCCAATAGGCAATAAAGAGAAGCATTTTAATATACAAATTAATTAGATTTTAAAATTTAGGCCGTAGGAATGAACAAAGTCCTCTACTGAAGGCTTCTACTGAAGACATTCTTAAAGCAACTTTTGATGAGATGAAAAAAGTTCAGAAACTGAAAACTGAGATGAAGAGGTGTGTGGCCGAGTTGTCCTTAGACTCCTGAGTGCAGTTAGGAGACTTTGAAACTTTATGGGCCTTTCTGCCAACTTTCCTAGGAACTAGGAAGTGAAGTCTTCCCAGAAGGCCAGGCCCAGAGGGAAGTTACAGACATCAAGTTGGAAACGTGCACACGTCCCGTGGTGCCAGTTCTCTCCTGTACATGGGGAGACAGGGTGGGAGGGAAACAAATGACCATTCTCACTGCTTTTCTTCCTGCTGCTAAAACCTGTAAGTCTAAGGCTGTCTTCTCTGATTGGTCAGGGAGACAGGTGTTCCCGCTGGAGCAGCCCAACAGGCTCCACGGAAGCGCTTAGGTAGCCGTAGCATTTTTTTTCTTCTTGGCACATACTAAGTTGTTGTTTTCTTCCTTAACGTTTTGGGCTTATGACATACATATGTGTTTAAAGTTGTGTGTTGGACCTAAGCGGCTGGTGGAGTGAGTCGATCTCTTGAAAGTTACCTGCTCCCTGTGAGGTACGTGGCCAGCACATAGAGAAGCAGTGTGAAGCCCTCTGCGGAGGCCCAGGGTGAAGCTCAGGGGATGGCACTGGCCTGTTGGGCTCTTCGCTGCACAGTGCAGGGTTCCAGGCGCCGTCCCTGGGGGAGCGGGGACAGTCCAGCGGGGAGAGGTCGCCTCGTGTGCTAGAGTGGTTATTCCATCACATTTCTCACCACGGGAAAGGGGCGACGTTGGAACTTTAATTATGTGGTTTTTCTAGTCACTGAAGTCCTTAACAGTCTGGAATGTACTTGTTCAAATAGAAGGACATTCATCTGGTGTAAAGTGTCTTTTCCACGTTTTTACGGCACGTGGACTGTGTGGCGTATTCCAAGCCACTTCTTTGTGGAGGCCACACCCGCTGGGAAAGTTTGAATCTGCTTTCTGTCACTCTGGTGATCTTTCCTGTTCTGCGTTGGGCATCCGGTGTTAGAGAAATTTCCGAGCAGCGTGTCTTCTGGAAGGATCACGCATATTCTGGTGCTGCCGCAACAAGGGATGCTTCGTGTGTCTCTTTCTGCCTTCCCCACACACCAGTTGTGGGAACCTCACACAGAAGGAAGGGGTTTGGTGCTCCCACTAGAAAGTCTCGGCCAGAGGCAAATCTCGATCTGCTTTTACCAGCTCCTCCCCTTGAGTCAAAATGAATTTTCCTTTCGGGGGACCTCAGTCTCCAAAGGAGAGCCTCTGGGCCTCTGCCAGAGCAGCAGCTTCAGTGGAGAGAAATATGGGGGTTCCACACAGGCTCCCCCTCCCCCATGGCCCTACCGCCCTCATAGAGGTGTTCCTCGCAAGGCTCCAGGGGAGGAAAGGAGAATGGAAAGTCTTTGGTTGGTGGGAGCATGATACAGGGGTAAGATCGTGGATGGGTTACCTGTGAGTACTCTTCCTGACCTCTGCCTTATGCTTTTTTGTTTGTCCTGTTTCATAGATTCTTTATCTGGTTAAAAAAGGGGTGGGGGCGGGGGGTCAGACAGCACGACGTCAGTGATGTGTCTGGCTCTCCAGTTATGAATGGAGAAGAATTGTAACGTGCCCAAAGTCACAAAGCTCAATTTTAGTAACTTGAGTCATAGAACCTTTTGGTTGGAGGGAGGTCCGAAAGGTGGTCTAGACTCAGCCGTTTGTCTGATGTGTGACTCTCTGATCTGTGGCTCCCTTGCCAGGTGGTCACGAAGCCCAAGCCGGAACCCCCCACCTCCACCCTCCAACCCAGGAAGCCTTTCCGGGAGTGCTGTTCTATCTTTGGGCAGCTGTAATTGTTAGAAAAGTCTCCTTAATGCTGGGCTCAAGCCTGTTCCCCGTGTAGCTGTTCCCCTTGGGGCCATGTAATACAAGTCCACTTCCTCTTCCAAAAGACAGCCCTTCAAATACTGGAGGGGACGGCAGTGTTCCCTGCCTGCAGCCACCAAGGAAACGTGGCTTTGGTTCTGTTCATCGTCCTCTGAATTTGCCCGGCTTCTGTGCAACCCCTTCAGAGGAAGCTTTGCCGAGCCTGCTTCTCCTACCCTGGTTTACTCCGTGCTACCATCCGTACTCTCTCATCCGTAGACGTTTGTGTTAAGACAGCCAAAACTTGCGTTCGAATTGCCTTTGACCGACTTGGAGCTTACTGCAAAGTGAGTGCAAATAAAAGAAAGGAGAGGCAATGCTTCGTAGTCCTGAAGGTTTTAGGTATACACTTAACAATTGGTGCTATTGTAGTACAGTTTTTTTTTCTTTTAACCCATCGTTTCAGCTTGTTAAGCTTTGGGGATTTATATTTCTGTCATTAAGAGTTAGTCCGTCCTTCCTTTGTGATTTCAGAGGACTCTGTGATGCCTTTATTAGAGCTTTCACTACATTGCATTATAGCTATCTATGTCTTTCCTCCATTCAATTATGAGTTCCGCCACGATAGTCATCCTTATCGTTTTTCTCTTCTCTCTCCAACACTTAGCTCTTGGTAAGTGCTTAATACATTTTTGTTGAGTGAATGAGTCAAAAATATTTGCTTTCTCAAATATTTGCATATTATAAATAAGTTAATTGGTAAGTAACTTGAAGAGGGCAGTACCCGAAAGCCCTTTTTGCAGCCCACCAGAAGCTTTCCCCTGGACTGACTGTTGACCTGTTCTTTGACATTCTTTGTAAGATGAGGTTCGTTCTGTCACAAATTCACTTAACTGTGTAGTCAGTTCTGCTGGAACGTCACAGACGTGTTCCTGAAAAATCACTGTGCTGTGTACAACAGAACAATTAAAACTACAGGACTTATGGGGGAAATGGGTTAAAGATGCACAAATTTCATCACTAACAGATTTTTTTTTTTTTAAGATAGGAACCTTACAAAAATAGTAACTTAGTTTTACACACGTTAAGTGGTTAAGAAATACATAAGTCGTGTGGTAGTTCTATTTTTAGTTTTTTAAGGAACCTCCATACTGTTCTCCATAGTGGCTGTATCAATTTACATTCCCACCAACAGTGCAAGAGGGTTCCCTTTTCTCCACACCCTTTCCAGCATTTATTGTTTGTAGATTTTTTTGATGATGGCCATTCTGACCGGTGTGAGATGATACCTCATTGAAGTTTTGATTTGCATTTCTCTAATGATTAGTGATGTTGAGCATCCTTTCATGTGTCTGTTGGCAATCTGTATATCTTCTCTGGAGAAATGTCTATTTAGGTCTTCTGCCCATTTTTGGATTGGGTTGTTTGTTTTTTTGATATTGAGCTGCATGAGCTGCTTGTAAATTTTGGAGACTAATCCTTATACCCTGAGAAAACCATAATTCAAAAAGAGTCATGTACCACAATGTTCATTGCAGCCCTATTTACAATAGCCAGGACATGGAAGCAACCTAAGTGTCCATCAACAGATGAATGGATAAAGAAGATGTGGCACATATATACAATGGAATATTACTCAGCCATAAAAAGAAACGAAATTGAGTTATTTGTAGTGAGGTGGATGGACCTAGAGTCTGTCATACAGAGTGAAGTAAGTCAGAAAGAGAAAAACAAATACCGTATGCTAGCACATATATATGGAATCTAAAAAACAACCAAAAAAATGGTCATGAAGAACCTAGGGGCAAGACGGGAATAAAGACGCAGACCTACTAGAGAATGGACTTGAGGATATGGGGAGGGGGAAGGGTAAGATGGGACAAAGTGAGAGAGTGGCATGGACATATATACGCTACGAAATGTAAAATAGCTAGCTAGTGGGAAGCAGCCGCATAGCACAGGGAGATCAGCTCCATAGCACAGGGAGATCAGCTCGGTGCTTTGTGACCACCTAGAGGGGTGGGATAGGGAGGGTGGGAGGGAGGGAGACGCAAGAGGGAAGAGATATGGGGACATATGTATATGTATAACTGATTCACTTTGTTATAAAGCAGAAACTAACACACCATTGTAAAGCAGTTATACTCCAATAAAGACGTTAAAAAAAAAAAAGAAATACATAGTGCTCCAATAAGTGTGGCATTTACCTTGAAAAGGGCTTGAAGTTGGCTTGTGGACATGGATGTTGGAAGGATTACAGCCTGTGAGTTATCGTGAATTGGTGGCAGGAGGGCTGTCTGAAACCGGAGGGGAAATCGTGGCACCAGGTGTGGATGGGTGGGACTCAGGGTACGTGATGAGCTGAGGTCGCTGGCGGGGGGGTTGAAGTTTGTATGTTCATTGAACTCCTGTGGACTCGGTTCAGCTGGGTGCCGTTTTCTGCATTCACCTAGGGTTTCTTGAAGACAGAATTGCACATGAGCAAACACAACATTCACATTGGCCCAAATTCACACTTTCAAAACAAGCATTACAGCCGCCCCGGTTTCTTCATTCTGTTATTCACTTGATCAGTAAAGCATCGTTTGTTTCTTAAAGCATTCCAGGCACTGGAAATATAAAGATGCAGAAGATAGAGTACCTGCTCACTCTCAAGAAGCTCCTGGTCTTAAAGGCTAACTTATTTTTTACCAGGAGGAATGACAATAAATGTTAAAGAGGCAGACTTGACTCATCCAGCCATTTTCCAAAGTCTCCTCCAGCCAGGAGAGTATTTTATAAGTCTGGTCCCTTGTTACAGTTAGCAGGTTTCTCTAAAATCTGCAAGCTAGAGTTTGAATGGCTCTTACTTTTCAGTTAGTGTCCGTTTAAGAGATAGTTTCTTTAGGATCGGCAGAGCAAAGACTTGGATTGTGCCCATCCAGTTTTGGGTTTAAAAATAAAATTTCACTTCATATGTACATGTGTGTGATTTGTTGATGGCCTTAATTGAAAATAGACTAATGTGCCAATACAGTCACAGACCCTTGGAACTAGAAGGGTCAGCCTTCTCTTTGATCCATTTGAGGAAGCCAAGGCTCTGAGAGGTGAAGTGATTTACTCAAAGTCACTTGGTTAATTAGTGGCAAAGCCAGAACTTGAATCCGGTTAATTTTTGAACTATAGTATATTGCCTCTCAAAATTATGCCATAAGGGAGATATAAGTTCTGTTCATTTAGGGAGAAATCTACACTGAACTTCCATTATTTCCACTTCTCCGTCTATTTATTGAGTTTCACGAATCCAGTTACTATTCATAATAGGCTTCCCATTGTTTTGTTATTGTTCTTTATAAAATCTGGTACTACACGAACTCACCAAGGTGCATCTTCTTCAGACCCTGCGCTCTGTAATTACACGTCTTTGTTAGGGGAGACAGAAAGGTGTGCTTCTTTGCACCTAAAAAAGATTTAAGCATTTGCTGTGAGTTGATCTGGGGTTTTGAGGGGGTAAACACCCCCGGTTATGTTTGTGGAATTTGTGGTGCATTCCAGAGGATTAAGATGTCATTGCCTCTAGTCAAGACATGCTTTCTTTTCCAGTTGATGGGTTTTATTTTGTTTATATCTGTTCCCCTCATCCCAGCCCCCACCGCTGACCATTTGGAAAATTGTATCTAGAGTACACCTTTGTGCCGGGTCCACAGTTTTAACTGGGGCCCTCATGACCCATTGGCTTTGGCTACTTTTACTGGGAGCAATAATCATTTCTAGTGTTCAGGAATTTGAAGCAAAGGATTCGGGTAACACCTCCAAAGATCAGGAAGAGATGGTTAAAAATGTGGGGTGAATGATAATTTCCCCCTCCTCCTGTTTTTTGCAAGAGAAGAGATGAGTATACTTTGAGCCCTTAGTGTTTGCAAAGCATTTTCAAATTGTTCTCACTTTTTGAAAGGCCCTGGGAGATTTTTTTTTTGCCTCAGGGGATATTTGAATTCTAGGCCCAAAGCTTTTTTTTTTTTTTTTTAATAAATTTATTTATTTTATTTTATTTATTGTTTCTGGCTGCGTTGGGTCTTCGTTGCTGTGCGCGGGCTTTTCTCTGGTTGCGGCGAGCGGGGGCTGATCCTTGTTGCGGTGCGTGGGCTTCTCATTGCAGTGGCTTCTCTTGTTGCGGAGCACGGGCTTCAGTAGTTGTGGCTTGCGGGCTGTAGAGCGCAGGCTCAGTAGTTGTGGCTCGCGGGCTCTAGAGCGCAGGCTCAGTAGTTGTGGTGCACAGGCTTAGTTGCTCCGTGGCATGCGGGATCTTCCCGGACCAGGGATCGAACCCGTGTCCCCTGCACTGGCAGGTGGATTCTCAACCACTGCACCACCAGGGAAGCCCTAGGCCTAATGCTTTGAAAACACCAAACTCTAACTGGAATCATTTGTCCTAAGTGTGATTGTTGGGAGAAAGTAGTTTATTGATCTGAGTAAGTCAGTATCTAAAGAAACATAACCAGTGTCAGTAATTAAAAATAGATCCTCCAGGGGCGAATGACTTGTGGCCATTTGTCTGTGGTGAGGTGGACATGCTTCTTTGTGCAGTGGCCTCTGAAGCCACCGAGGTTACAGGCAAGCACATTCCCGATTTGGGGACATTAGAGTAATACCCACTGTTTTATCTTGCTCTTTCTCTGCTGCCTTTAAGGTCAGGACTTCAGAATGACCTTGAGTTCTGGTTTAGGATTGAAAAACTTCCTTGGCACCTTTAAATTCAATTAGCCAATATGGCTTCTGTGCACAAGGGTGGGTGTAGCAAGCCGACGTAGTTAAGTCCAACGAGGCTGCAAGGTGCATGCCGTTGTTGAGACCCACGAGAGGGTGGGACAGTAGATGAGTTGAAGAAGATGACATTGGAAACAGCAACAAGAACCCTAAGCCCCTGTCATTTAGGCTCTGACGATCTCTTTGTGTCTTTGTTAGTTGAAGTGCCTGCGTCCCACGTGGGAATCATCACTTGGCAGTGGTCTGCAGTCCTCAGAGGGCTGATTTTCCCCCATAGGAAAACCTTTTCCCTCTCACGGAGTCAAGATCTCAGATTTAAGCGGTGCTTGTGGTCAGGTGAAGGAGCAGAGTTTATTCCAGAATTCCCCTTCTAACTGTTCTTACGTGGACACACATATCCTGTCTTACTATCTTTGGATGATGAGCCTCCAACTTCCATTTCAGTGATGCATTTCCAAAGGAAAATGGTGATTTGACTATTAAATTTCCAATTTGTGAATTTTTCTTGCAGCTTTAAAAAAATTAACTCTTATCCTCGGCTTTATTGGAGAAGTCCCTATTTTGTAAATCTTTATTTCACGATCTCCCAGTTTGATTTATAGTGTGTGTGGATGTGTTTCCTAGTTGTATTTGGCAGTCATAGAGATTTTTATTGTACCAGGCCAAAACCCGTCTCTCCCCCCTCAACCCCGTGTACTTTGGACTCTGTCATTGTTCAGGTACCATTCTTTCTAGCATTCATTGCTCCTTGGTGGTTCATTGCTATGTAATTTTTCTATTAAGTTTTTAGCAGTTTTCTTTGGCTAATTTAAAAAAATTGTTTACTTTGGTTTTTTCCATAATGAATGTATTAATAAGCTGATTGCACAGTTATTTGACTTTGTATCATGTTTCTGGATTTAAAGCCAGTATTCTGTTGAAAATTTAAATACTGTAGAAGGTGAAAAGTAAAAATCCTCTGACACTTCCCCATAACTGTCCCCCAGGCTAAAAACTGTTTATATTTTCTTGTTTATTTTTTCAATACGCATAAAAGTAGACTTGTACTCATAAAGATTGTAGACTACTTTATACTTATTTTTAAATTTTATTTTATTGACATATAGTTCATTTACAATGTTGTGTTAATTTCTGCTATACAGCAAAGTGATTCAGTTCTGTATATGTGTGTGTGTGTGTATATATATATATATATATATATACACACACATTCTTTTTCGTATTCTTTTCCATTATGGTTTATCACAGGATATTGAATATAGTTCCCTGTGCTCTACAGTAGGACCTTGTCATGTATCCATCCTATATATAATAATTTGCATCTGCTAATCCCGAACTCCCCCAACCCCTCGCCCCCCTTGGCAACCACAAGTCTGTTTTCTGTGTCATTGAGGTCTGTAGACTACTTTAGATCCAGAATGTAGACCATAGGCAAATGCCTAAAGAAGCTTTACTTACCTTTGATTACTAATATATATCTCTCTCCTTTAACATTATGTGCTTTTGATTGCCCTGCTTTTTTGTTATGCAAAAAACTCCAAAACTGTTAGAACCTTTTATGATTCAAAATGGAACATTCGTTTTATTATATATCGAAAATGGATCCTTAAGCTTCATAATGGCTTCCAGTTATTTTGCATTTGTTTGTGTTATATACTATTATTTTATTGCAGTATAATGTTCAATTATGGAAATGACTCCAAAGAGACGTGATTTTTCTGGCTTATTGTGTAATTGTTTATTGAGTATTTTTCTCATTATAGTGATTTTTTTCCCTTTTGAATTGCAAATATAAAGAAACTTGCTTAGACTTTGTAAATTGATTATCATGTGGCTAAAGAAATCAAATATTTTTCAAGTGCCCACTCTGTGGAAGGCATTGTGTTTGGGATTGAATAAATGGAGAGATTTTGAGATCCCTCATCCTCTTCTCAGAAAACTAGTTGTATTAAAATACCAATAACAAAATTTAGCAAATGCCTGGTAAGTCCCACAGTCATTAAACATCTAGAATAGAAGTTCATCAGAGGGCTTGGGTGGTTGCCAGGGGCTGTGGTGACTGCAGAAGGGTTAGCGAGGTGGTGTGACTGAAACAGGACTTTGGCAGGTGGGATTCAGAAACGCTGGCGTGTGTGAGAATGGAGAGAGCAGAGCACGAAGCTTTTGGATGGTGGGTGGCCAGGAGCAGAGGGAAAGTGCAGCAGGGGCCATGGTGAGGGGTGGGAGTCTATTCTAGGTAAGATGAGAAGCCACTGGAGAGTTTATTTTATTTTTTAATTGAAGTATAGTTGATTTATAAGGTATTAATTTCTGCTGTACAGCAAAGCAATTCAGTTACACGTATATATACATTTTTTGTATTCTTTTCCATTGTGATTTATCATAGGATATTGAATATATCAATAGTTCCCTGTGCTATACACTAGGACCTTGTTGTTTTATATACAGAATGGTCTGTATATAAAAGCTTCCATCTGCTACCCCCAACCTCCCACTCCATCCCTCCCCCACCCCCTCCCCCTTGGCAACCAGCAGTCTGTTCTCTATGTCCGTGAGTCTGTTTCTGTTTTGTAGATAGGTTCATTTGTGTCATATTTTAAATTCCACATAGAAGTGATATCATATGGTATTTGTCTTTCTCTGTCTGACTTACTTCACTTAGTATGATAATCTCTACTTGCATTCATGTTGCTGCAAATGGCATTATTTCATTCTTTTTTATGGCTGAGTAGTATTCCATTGTATATATGTACCACATCTTCTTTATCCATTCATCTGTCGATGGACATTTAGGTTGTTTCCATGTCTTGGCTATTGTGAATAGTGCTGCTGTGGACATAGTGGGGCATGTATCTTTTTGCATTAGATTTGTCTGGATATATGCCCAGGAGTGGCTAGATCATATGGTAATTCTACTTTCAGTTTTCTGAGGAACCTCCATATTCCATAGTGGCTGCAGAGGGTTTTAAACAGGGGATTGACAGCATGATCTGATTTATATTTTAAAAGCTCACTCAGGTCACTGAGGAACAGCAGATTCTGTAACCGTTGTTTTCTTTGTGTTAAATGGCGTTATATAAGCAGTATTCACACCCAGCCACTGATTACTGTTAAGGGGGAATGAAAACAGGTTGATCTGTGGTTCTGAGCTTCATGATGGGGACGGAGGATCCAGAGTTGGAGTGGGAGGGGATGGGCTTGATTTTAGTCCTGTTGAGCTGGGGATGGGGATGTAGGACAGCCAGACAGACATGGTCCTCTAGCAGTTGAAGAAGAAACAAACGGATGCCATATTACCTTCTGTTTTGAAAACATCTCTGAACATAAAGTTCAGATGGGTTTAAGTCATTGTGACAGTACGTGTCCCAAGGCTCAACTTGGTTGTCTGAGAGCATTTGGAGGCACTACTGTTCTGGTGACTTACTCCAGCTCCATCTCCATCCAAGGACAGTTATAATTTCCTGCTCTTTATTTCTAGAAGGTGATTTTAAGCATTTCAGATTGGAAAGGTGACTCAAGCAGAAAGGCAGTTTCGGAGCCCAGAGTGCTAACCTTACGCCATGGAACCCGCTGGGGTTCCAGTTTCTAATAGGCTGATGTCATCTCTGTCTTCACGGCTTTCCCAAACCTTATGGACATGTAGCTTCAGATTTTATACTTGACCATATTTCCTTTTTCTGTGCTAAACTGAGGATAGTGAAGTAATGACAAGTGATCAAATAATGGCAAATGAAAATATGGCAAGAGATTTTTTTTTTCCTACCAAGTATTTATTACATGGATTGTTTATAGAAAGTCAATTTAAGGATTGGTTGACTTATCCTTTGAAAATGATAAAATATTTCAAATATAGGGAACAGCACAACACTCCCCCTCACTCCGTTTTTTAAAATCTCTTTCAACTTCACAAAATCACAGCTGGGAATAAGCAGATTTACTTCTTTTGTTCCTAAGGAAACTTATATCTATAGTCATCTGGGGTAGGGATTCTTAGTTTATAACTCTTTCAGATGTGGCATTGATTAAAATTTGTGCAAATCAAGGAGATAGTGTTTGTTAATCTACAGGTGAAATGTTTTAGAAGATCGGGTTCTGGAAAGGTCAAGGAAAATAAACAAATGATGTTTTCCCAAGGAGTATGCTACCAATACCTTATTTGGGAGCTCTTGGGATCTCAGAAGTCATCTAGTCCAGGCCCCTTCCCATTCCATGACTAACTCCTCAAAACTCTTGTCATGGTCATTCAGTGTCCTCTTGGACACTTCCGGTGAAGAGCAAAATAGAACATTAGCTTGTTTCCCTGTACGGCAGCCCAGGCTGTTTCAGGTTGAAAGTTTCTTCTACAGTTATGTGTATGTCCTTTGGTCCTGGTTCTGCCGTACCATTCACAGTAGACCTACTTCCTCTTCTCTGTGACAACCATCAGGCCCTTCAAGGCGGCTCATGGCCGTGCTTTGGGCCAAGACGCTCCAATTCCCTGTTCTACACAGGGAGTGATCTAGGGAACATGCGTGGAGCCAGGATGGGAAACATCACCACAAATGAGAGCTCACTGCTGCTGGTCTTCGTGACTGTGTTCCATATCGGAGGTGCCTCCTGATTTGGTGGGCGATACAGCCACCACCCACCATCCCACCCCTGCAGCGGCTTACGTGCTGGTAGAGAACCTACCCGAGGAAGAATGGAGACAGTTATTTCCAAGCGTGGGTCTTGGGAGATGGAGACACGGAAGAATTGGCAGCCTCATGAATGGCACCCCTCAGCTATGGGGCTTCCCGAGGCTCTTTAACACTCCCAGCAGTGCTACAGAGCAGTGCTTTGCAGACTTGAACGTGCACATGGATGGGGGCTGTGAAGCTAACTTCCTAACCAGACCCTAGGTGATGCTAGTACTGCTGGTCTGTGGACCACACTTGGAATAGCGAGGTTGTGGAACACATCAGAATCATCGTATAAAACGGAGGACAGTTTGGGATCAGAAAGGCCAGAATTTACTTAGAGAAGCTGTCAAAGTCCTCTTTTCTCTGCTCCTCCTCCTTTAACTAAAGAATCAAAGGCTCCATGATATCAGAAAAATCGAAGCCGTCACAGATTCATTGTAGCAGCCGCTGTGGTGCTCTCATAAGCTAGTCAGACAGATTGCAGGCTGCGCAGCACCCAGGCCCCATGGGTCGTAGCAGGTTGTTTGAACAGACTCGGGAGGAGCTTTGTGCTCCGTCCTCAGGAGTACAGACAGGCATGTCTGGATGCTGGCGCGTTCATTGCCAAAGGATGCGAGACATTGTCCGAGGCAAAGCCCACTTCTCAAGGGTGACCTTTGAGATCAGGACAAGAGTGGTTCTTGGAGTTTTCCAACCACTCTCTGGGGAAACACTGCTTTTAGGATTTTTGGTGATGCTCTACTACTCACCAAGTGACAGCTGTGTGAACTGGTAGAAAAATGACTGAGGTCGCTGATGTCCCTCCTGGGTACTAATCCCCCACCCCCACCCCCGGAATCCCCCGCAGCTCTCTCGGCACAGGGAGAGGCGGGGCGCAGCGGTCCACGGCCAGGGCCGAGCGGCCCACGTGCTTTGGTGTCTGTGATTCTTTCTTCCCTTCCCTCCGCAACAGAAAGACTGAGTTGCCAATGTGAGAAATGACAAAGATTTGCCTCACTCCTTCCTACTAGAGTAACTTGAGACGTTCCTTTTGACGCCCGGACGCTGACAGGAGGGTGACTTTGAGGAAATCCATACAGGGCTGTCGTGTAACGCAGGTGACTCCCTCATTTTAGAGGGGTGAAGTGTGCGTGTTCTCGCAGGCTCTGCAGCAGTGTTGACCGGAACCTAGGGCAGCCTTACCTCGGCTGGCACGCCGCACACCACAGCCCTGCATGCAGAGGGCTAGGAAGAAACTTGGGAGTGGGGAGGATTTGTGTAGAGGGCCAGGGAGCCAAGGAAAAACCTGGGATAGACTAGATGGAAATTCCTACCTGCCAACATCGCGGACCCCACCCAGCCTCTTTACTAAACGGGTCTCAGTGATTGTCTAATCTGTGCCTGAAATCAGATGACACACAATCAGAGCCTACAAAGCAGGAGGGTAGGGTGACTGATCGTATTTCAGTAGGTCTTTGGTGCTGGTGGCTTTTACCTTTGTCTTTGAGAAAACAATCTCTGGTAAAGTACAAAGTGTTGAAAATAGGGTTTAACCTAGAGCCAGTCACTTGCCAACTTTAATGGGTGCACTAAGCTCTCAGAGGGTGAACGTTATTAGCTAGATGCCTCATTCCATAGCCCCCCAAATATCATAAAAGTATTGATACAACAGACATGCACAGATCCCAGAAAAATTGCTTATTCTGTTAAGAGACAAAATGGCAAGGACACATTACACCAAAGAATTGTTTGCTTCAGAAGGTGACCAAGGTGACCAAGGGCAGGTGACCCTCACAATTATTGCCCCTTGTGGCTGTAGACGTGAAACCCTGAGCTGATGATGTTGGAAGTTAGCAGTGGACAGCAGTACAGCAAGGAAGGTGGCAGATCTATAAATAGATCTGTGGGCCTCTATGAGCTTGACAGCTTTTGAGTCCTCATTTGTACTTAGTAACGAAAATACAGGAAGGAGGGCTGCCTTTAGAAAGATGACATTCCTTTTTTCTCCCCCATATCCTCACTTGATTGTTCTTAATGTGAAAGGCAGGATGATTAGATACTAGGAAGACTTTTTTTTTTAACCAGACATCTAAAGGTATAATTCATTGTCAGTGCCTTGATCCCACCTCTTGGAAAATTTCCAAAATAAGCAAAGGGTCTGTCTTCTTGTTGTCTTCGAGTGTAAGGAATGTGTCCTGCGGCTTTTACTGCAGCATTGGCCTCGCTCAGGAGCAAACATGTTTGGTTGAAAATCCTTTTAGAACCTTTCCTCGTTGGGACCCGTGTACTGATGTACAGACACAGAAGCATCATGTCAGGTGTTGAGTGCACCCTGGTTTTAAGAGTAGTCGTGCTTGGGGTGAGCACACGCAGAGTCCACGGTGTCACGTGGGCACTTGGTCAACAGCCGACGCTGATGAGCACAGGCCGGGAAGCTGAGACCCACGGCAGGGGGTGGGGGCAGAGGCAGAGAGGCGCTGGCGAGGGAAACCAGGCGGGAGGTGATCTTGGCCGGAGAGGCCTGCTGGTGAACGTTGAGGCTGGCAGGAGGACGCAAGCAAAGATAATGGGAGTGTGTCTTTGAGGCCAAAACACGAAAGCTTGGGCTTTCTCCGAAACTGGCGTTTGGAGTTTTTGCAGTATTCTGGGAAGTGATTGGAGATTTCAGCCTTCATACCTGGTTAGGTCTCTACATAGCCCAGAACACAGTTCACTTGATTTGAGCCTAAGACTGATCCTTGGAGCCAGTGCAGCAGGAAGTGTTACAGATAAAGTTCTTTACCGTGGATAACTCTGAATCAGTATAATACAGTAGTCGTCTTCATTAGCTCTGGTTATCTAAGCTTCTCTGTGAACCTTGCAAATAACAAACACTGAAGTTGAAGGCCACAGGTTTCCAGACTGCTGGTTCATGTGTTTTTCCTCTGTTCTGCGTCCTCAACCGCCAGCTCCTGCAAGGCAGGGGCTGTTTCTCATTAATGTTTGTATCCTCAGGACCTAGCACGGTGCTGGGCATATGAAGTGATTCGTTTTGCCTTGCATGAAATGGAAACATGAGGCGAATTGTATACGACCTTGACATTCCTGGGTTTTTTAAAGACTTTCATGCCCCCATCTCCACCCCCAATAGATCACAGCCTCTTTCTCTCGTCCTGATTTTGGTCCTTCATCAACATGGTCCTTCATTGCTCGTATGTGCCAGAGGCTACAAAAGAAATAAAATGTTTGCAAGCCCAGGTTGACCTGTAAGGGTGCCTTGTGCTGTAGGCGGAAGCCATTCCTGTGGGCTCTAGTCTGAACAGCCAAGGTTGATACTCCCCCGGAAGGCAGAGTCTTCGGTCGTAAAGCATCAGGAACATGGGCATCCTATTAAGGATGGATGCTTGTTGGTGTGAGGTTTACTAGGAATAAACTTGAATCAAATCTAAGTACGCTCAACTGCAGTCTGTTGACTTTTCTTTAACCCCTGTCCGATTAACCCCTGTCCTAGGTTAATCTGGTAAATTCAATGCTATCCAAACTAGCCTATAAGAACAGCAGCCTCTAATCTGTTGGGCTCCACACAGCTTTCCCCGTGGGCTGCTGGTGTTTTGGCAGATGCAATGGCTATTCTTTCCTATTTAGGATTCTGCTTTTACTAGGAACCCTGGAGGCCCTCAGAGGTTTGCAATGCAGACTTCAGCCCAGAGCTTAGCCTCCCAGATGGTAATTAATGTTTACACAAAATGACAAGCCCAAAATGGAATCTCTTTGAGCCCTGCCAAGCACCCATCATTCCCCTGATTGCCCATTCTTGCAGTGTTTGAAAATTAATTTGCCTTGAACAAACAGTGGGCTTTCCTCAATTTATTTGTACAGTTTCAGCGCCCGAGAAGGAAGAGCTGCAAGACTGAATGTCATCCCTCCATTCGTTCACGTAATTGAATCTGCTGATGGAACAAACTGGTCTCTGTTTAATGATTTGAAGAAAAGAGGGAGAAGAGGAAAATAAAGAGAAGTGTAGGTTAGAGAAGGTAGATTGTTTTCGGTCAAACACCATTGGCGTGTAGAGTTTTAGAGATGGCACCTAAAACACGGGGAGAGTTCAAAGTATTGGTAAATGAATTCAACAGTGTGGTTTTCATTTTAGTAAGTATATACAAAACATGCAGCCTTTGCTAAAAAGGAGTTTTTGTCTGAGGTCACAGAATAGACAACAGAAAGTGTGTTTAAGGAATGGATATTGCTGGTAGCTTGAAATAATTGCATGTAGATTCATAGAAATCTGATGCTTCCCTATATTTCTGGGCTGTTTGGTGTTGAACATTTCAAGATTTATTAATGTTCCCACTTTTCGATTTAAAATTTGGGTTCCTTTTCTTATTTGGCTACAATCTTCATTCTTTCTATGTGGTGAGATTTCTGTGGCTCTTCCATGGGGACAAATAAGTAGAAAAGCTAGCTAGAAGATAGAATAATGTAAAAATAGGACCTGTCCCAACATTCCGATACAGATGGATGGATGGATGGATGGGTAGATACATTGCCTAATGGCCAGTGCCCCACAAGGTTTTCGTGATGCCTTTCAGGCTCGTTCATATTTGCTACAATAATGACCTTATAGTGGGTAAACTCTCTTAGGGCTTTCTAATCGAGTGTAAAGACCAGAAGCACCGAAACGTGCCTTGGGAGAGTCTGTCTCCTCCTCCTCCCACCTCCCCCTCCCCCGTTCCTTCTCTGTCATCAACGTTCACCATTTCCTTTCTGTTCAAGTACACCAGGTAGAAACATTGAGGAGTTGATGGAAGGCTAATGCATACCATATCCTATCCTCATTTCTGAGAGAAAAATACTTATCTGTCCTCTGGGTGAAGAGCTTTTCTAAAAACTCCATCCAGTAGGTAAGGCAGTTTCAAGAGACTTGAACAGTCACTTTCCTGGTTGACTTCTTTAGATGGTGGAGGTGTATTGTCCATGAAGGAACTCTTTTTAAAAATATAATCCCTTTCTTTTCTTTTATAATAATAATAATACATATTCACTATAGAAAATTTGGGAAGTTTAAAAAAGCACAAATTTAAAAATTTGAATCAATGGTTATTTCTGGCTGACGGGATTACAGTTAACATTTTTTCCCCTTGATATCAGTTTATTTTATTTTTCTTGTTTCTTAAAGGTAACAGTTAACATTTTGATGTATATCTTTCTAATCTCTTTTTCTGTACATATATGTATGCATTTACACAGATAATTTTAAGTATTGAAACCATATTGATAATAGTGCACTTTATTTTACTTAATAGTAATTTTGTCATGAAATACTTTCCATGAAATTAAATCTTTCTACAGTAGTTTTGGGAACACTGATCACTTACTTATTTTGTGCTATACATTGTAGAAAGCACTTAACATGACTTTTTAGTTTCCACAACAACCCTTTCAGATAGTTACTGCATTTTTGCAGTAAGTTATTGGACTTCTAGAAATAGAGCAGTCCATCACGGGGACATAATGCATCAAATCTCAATCCCACCACACCCAGCGCCCTCTTTGTGTAATGTAAGAACTATTTTATAGCACACTTTTTTTTTTTTTGTCTGTGTTGGGTCTTCTTTGCTGCACGCATCCTTCTCTAGCCGTGATGAGCGGGGGCTACTCTTCGTTGGGTTGCGCAGGCTTCTCATTGCAGTGGCTTCTCTTGTTGCGGAGCACGGGCTTTAGTAGTTGTGGCCCACAGGCTGTAGAGCGCAGGCTCAGTAGTTGTGGCGCACGGGTTTAGTTGCTCTGCAGCATGTGGGATCTTCCCAGACCAGGGATTGAACCCGTGTCGCCTGCATTGGCAGGCGGATTCCCAACCACTGCACCACCAGGGAAGTCCCTATAGCACACTCTTCTTTTTTAATTTCTGGAGTGAAATATATGGTTAATATGCTTATCTGCACACATAATTTTTAAATGTGTATAAAGCCTTGAATGAAACGTAAAGGAGAAACAAATAGAAGGTAGTTTATAATAACATACTGTGTTTTAAGTATGTAGATGCCTGTTTGCATTAGAAGACAACAAAAGGTCAGACGCTTGAATCTGTACATAGAAACACGGCTGTCGTGGTAATTCACATACCAGGATCAGCCTTACCACTGATGTCATGATTTTCCCAAGTGATGAACAACTCAACAACAAGACATAACACAGCAGACGTAACAACATACAATAGTTGCATTCTTAGAAAACCCAGTGTGTATTAAAGCCATGTGGAAAATTATTTTGTCTTTCTTTGCAAAAACAGGTTCTAGGTTTTTCAGCTGCACACATGTTCAGTGGGACTTTAGAAAGTGAACCAAGATATTGTGTGGGGTTTACCTTCATATCATGGTACATCTAATCTCCCTGAGAGCCACTAAATACCCTCCAGTCATTGTGACAGCCAGACATACTCCAACAAACTTTGAAAACTCCGCCAAGGGGTGGTCTCTTCTAAGAGCTACCTCTTCCATGGCTTAACCTTTAACTTCTCTCTCTTTCTCTCCCCTCCTCCTCCCCCCTCTCCTCCCCACTCCCCCCCCCCGCCCCATTTATTTATTTATTTATTTATTTATTTATTTACTTCTTTATATTTGTTTTTGAATCATAAAACACCCTAGAACATAGATTCTCAAAGCATTTGTGGTGGTGGGGGGTGTTTCTGAAAGTTTATAGGCCCTATAATTTTCTTGTTAGGTTCGTTCCCAAGTGTTACATGATTTTGGTTATTGTAAAGGGTATTCTTTTTTTATTTTATTTTCTCTTCACTATTGCTGGTGTGTAGGAAAGCGACTGATGTTGTGGCTTTTCTTTATTTGGATACCTTACTGAGCTCTCTTATTAGTTCTCATATTTTTTCAGCTGGTTGTCTATGTTTTCCAGCAAGATAATTATATTTTTTGTAAACAATAGTTTTGCCCCTTCCTTTGGTTGTAGGTTTGCTGTTGGTCTTCAATTTAATTGACAGGAATCGTTTGCTTCCTATAGGTTTAGTCCACATTGTCTATAACACGAAATGCACCTGGTACCTTTTTTTGGTTGAGGGGGTGTTGATATGGAGTCATTTTTCAGTTTACTTTTATGATCGGGTTTGTTTGTTTTTTTAAGTCAGTTTTAGTAATTTATATTTTTCATAAAATCCATTTTATTTTAAAAGTTATTAGTATAAACATGTGCATTCTATTTTCTTATTTCATATAAAATATACTCTCCGTGCCTATTAGTCGTACCACTATTCAAATTCCCAGTTTTGTTTGCTTTCCTTTTTTTTCCCCTTGTTCAGACTGTTTTTAAACATAAGACCAGTTTTAAAATTTTTAATAGGTAACATGATCACAGGATTCAAAAATTTAAATATGCATGTATGTAGACAGTAAAATATCTCCCCCTCCCCCAGTCCTCTGTCTCTCCAGTTCTCACTCCTCCTCAAGCCCCCAAACAGGTAACTCACTGCTATTGGTTTCTTGGGTATTCTTCCGGAGTTGCTTTATGTATAAAGTAAAAATTAATACATTTTCTTCCATTTTTTATAAAAGCTAGCATATGCTCTACATTGTACATATAGAGCTCCTCATTCACTTGTACAGCTGCAGTCTTTTCCACTGCATGGAGGTACCAAATGCATTTGTAACCAGAACCCTAATGATTACATTTGAGTTGTTTCCAAACGGGCGATTCAAATCATGATGTTGTTCCACTGTGTCTGTAGACCAAATTCTTACTCATCAGGTCAAGGGAACTCCATTAGTTTTTTGGCTAAATGTTGCCACATTGCCCTCCACAGAGGTTATAGGGTTTATATTCAACTAGTAAGGTAAAAGAGAGTCCATTTTCCCCAGGGAACTTGTATCCAATTTGAAGTAAAATCAAGCACATTTTTCCTAATCTACCCTTACGATTTTTTTTAAAAAGTATTGTGTTTGAGTCAAGTTTGTTGAGATACAGTTTACATGCAGTACTTTCAGCCTTTGTACTGTATCGTGTAATTCAGATTTGCATATCTTTTATTTATAAGCATGATGTTATTTTTACAAACACAAAAGAGAAATTTTAAAACCCCAAAATGTAATGAAAAAAGCTTCTAAATAAGACTAGTCAATTTGCACGTTCTTATTTCTTTCGCCTCAGCACATTTCATCCTTTGGCAAATTCAGAGCACACTGAGCAATACAAAAAAAAAAAAAATTTTTTTTTTTTAATGTGTTCTTGCCAATTTTGGAGAAGCTCAGTAAGACAAGTGGACTGTCAGGACGGAAGAGCTTAACTGGGAAGACGCATTTATTGAATAATTGAAAGGAAAAGAAAATGCATTGCCGATTAGCCACAAAAATGCATGACGCCTAGTCTGTGCCTCATGAGACCCGTGCAAATGGGGGGTCGTAAAACTGTTTCAGCCCCAAAGTTCTTACCAGCCTTCCAACCTGCCGGCTGCCTTGGTCAATAGGTTGGGGCACCAGTATTGATGGATTGACGATAGCTTTCAGACTGAGCTGAAAGGCCGTGTTCCAGCAACAATTTGTAGCTTTCCTAACCCTTTGCACTGTCTGATTGTACTTAAATATTTTAACTGAATCCTGGATTTTTCATTACCTGTTTTGTGTTAGGGGGCAGCATTGTGTAAATCATAGAAAAGTCACTTAGTGGTGGCAGAGTTACCGCTAGAACTCTGCTGTCTGGTTTATTCAACAGCAAGCAAGTTCCTTAACGTCTCTGGGCTTATTCCCCATCTAGTCGAAGAGGGTTGGATAACATGCTTGCTTGCTACTCACAGAACGGTCTAAGCATCAGCATCACCTGGGAGATTCTCAGAAAGGTAGACTCTGGAGCCCCGCTCACCCCCAAAGCTGCTGAATCCGAATCTGCATTTGAATCTGATCTTCAGGGGTTTCATATGCACGTTAAAGTTTGAGAAGCGCTGGGATGGTCTCCCAGATTCTGGTCTTCCTCCAAAATTCTGTGATTCTCGGTTTCCCAAGCCAATGGTTCCCTACAAACTTGTAGGGTTCGCTAGAGAGGTTTTGGTCTTGCCGGTGTACCTTGTTGATCGTCACGGATGGCAACACCGCCACAGTCTCAGCACCACTCCTCTGACTCTAGCTGGGTTTGGGCTGGTCCTGAGACAGAGGGACAGCAGAGGAAACATGAGTGTCAACTCTGCCTTTACAGAGCTTTGGGAAGCGAGCCCAAGCCTGTACTGTGCCTTCTTTTTTTGTGCTGTTAGGATTTCCCGGGTGTTAGTGCTTTCTGCCCCAGACCTAACTAACCAGCCTGCATTGTGTGAAGCCTGTGGTTTTCAGGGAGCTCGTATAATTGCTTGCTATGGAAAATCTTGTGACAATGATAGAAAAAAATGAAAAAGAAGCAGAGCCAGCATCCCTAGAGCTGGGTGTCTGCAGATAAAGGGTCTTCCTTTGTGTTGTAGGAGTTCTTCTTGTGGCTGAAGGGGGTCTGTGTCCATATCAGGAATCTTGTTCTCTCTCAGCCCTCAGGTTTTGGAAATTCATAAAATGTCAGCTTATCATAAGCAAAGATCTTCCTAGCAAGGTTCTGAAGACAGCACTTCGAGAGAAATGTGTGTGAGTAGGATGTCAGAAGTCTAGAGTTGCTTTTCACCAGATCCATCAGATGCTTTATCCGTTCATACCTGAGCCATGTGAAGAGGGGGCTTTCTTGGCATCCTGTTTGTCTAATTCTTCCACATTGTCTGTGGGACTTGAGGATAGCCGAGTTCATATTAGCTAAAAACGTGGTTTGCTTATAAACCCACCATTTGTTTCTGCTTTTGTGCATATTACAGGTTTGATCTGTTTTACCAAAAGAACACAAAAATAACGGATTGCTTTGATGCAAATTCCAGGGAAGAAAAACTGACATGTGTATACCCAAGAGGACATCAACAGAAAGTAATAGGACCAGTGAGAATACCATGTATTTTTCATACTTGGTAACAGTGAGATTAGAAGAGAAAGTTCATGCCCAAAGTAGTTCATTTAGGAACACCTGAAACACCACCCTCATTTCAGAGAATATTGTGATCTATTCTCTTCCAGTTTCTAAGCTGTGTAATAATAAAAGGATGGATTTTTTTTTAAGCGCAAAAATGCAGGAAAGGTTATTTTTTCCCTGCAATGTATACAAAAGTACTTACTCATAAATCGGTCCACCTCTTTGTATTTAATGCCATATTTGTCTTTCATTATTCTGTTAGAGAATTGTATGGAGTTTGACTTATGGGGTAATCAGGTTACCCCTATACTAGATGTGGCATGGATCTTTTGACCTTTGGAGGGAAGCATATCTTTTAAATTCATATAGGAGCATCTGTTGTCTACATTTCATTAGTGACTGTAGAATTTGACTTACGTTTCACATCTAGGCTTGGTCTCACGTCCAGCATCACACCCCTTGTCCTCACTAGGCTAAGGACTCCTCCAGTGGTCCAGAGGGAATTCTTTAAGAACTCAAGCATGTGTAGTTGACAGTAAATTGGTCTAAATTCATGTTTGCACCTTCGATCTCAAACTCGGGGATCGTCGGTAGGAGTAGAAGGCCTCAGCAGTAGGAGGCCTGACGTTTGACGGGAAGTTTAGCCCTTGCTAAACAGAAAATTATTTCTCCAAATGTCAGGCGGGCTCCATCAGTCAGAATGGAAAGGGGGAAGGAGGCCAGGCCGATAAGAGACATCTGTGGGGCTAAATAACTTTTGCTTCGTGTGCTACTGCAAACACTCCTCCTCTGTGTAGTCAAGAAGTATATTTGTTTTAAAAGGAGAATCAACTTGTTGGCTCTTGTTTCTGAATTTTGCTGCACAAAAGGCTTTGTCAAGGTGAAGGGAAACATTCGTTTTCAGAGTCTGGTGGCTTCAGCTGCTTCCTGGAAGGCAGCCTTCTCTGGCTGGTGGGCCTTTCTCCCCCAGGGACACGGCTGCTCCCAGCGGTAAAGACAGGACAGCACCGGGGACGGCCCAGTGGGCACAGATGACCCGGGCCCGGCGTTGGCTTCCACTCACGCGCCTGCCTGTGCTTTTCTCTCTGCTCCCCCCACCCCGCACAGATCCGGAGCTCGGTGTCGGCGCGCTACCCCAACACGACGGCCGCGATGCGGGGCCCATTGTCCCCAAGATTTCGGGTCTAGAGAGGAGCCAGGAGAAGAGCCAGGACTGCGGCAAAGAGCCCATCTTTGAGCCCGTGGTGCTGAAGGACCCCCGTCCTCAGGTCCCGCCGCCGCCGCCCCAGCCCCAGGCGGAGCCCCCGCCCCGAGCGCCTTCTCCGGACCCCGCTTCGGGGCCGCGCGCCGAGCCCCCGCCGCCGCCCCCCCCGCGCCCCGGCGCCCAGCCTCCGCCCGCGCCCCCGGAGGCCCCGCCGCAGCCCGCGCCGCCGCCGCCGCCGCCGCCGGCGCCCCGGCCGCCCCGGCCGCAGTCCCCGGGGCCGCTGCCGCCCCAGGCCCTCCCGCCCGCGCAGGCCCACCCCTCCGCCCAGAGCCTCCCCCAGCCGCTGTCCGCCTACAACAGCAGCAGCCTGAGCCTCAACAGCCTCAGGTGAGCCGCCTGCCCGGCTTTGGTCATCTTCTGTGGGACGGGCAGCTGGCGGTGGGAGCGGGGCCCCCGGGGACTGGGGTCCCTTGTTGGAAGCTGTAGCGCAGTGTTCTCAGCGAGGCGGGGACGCAAGACAGGGACGGGGCCTGAGAGGCCGGTGGGACAGGTCTCTTGGGAGCAGGACGGGACGGGTTGGGCGGAGGATGGGTGGTGAGGACGTTGTCGAGAGCTAAATATCTACGGAGGCTCCTGAGAGAGTGAAGGCAGGAAGAAGAAGGTTCAAGGAAGGGAGAGTTGAGTTGAGGGCTCTGTGCCCGGGAGCCCCGCCGGTTCCCTGGTCAGAGGCAGGGAACGGAAAGCCAGGGAGATGGTGGAATGTTGAGAGTCTTAGAAGGGAAGCTCTTTGCCCCCCCCCCCTTCACATCTCCCTGCAACTCCAGGGACGGGAAGATGGGGACCAAGGAGTCACAGAGGTAGAGAAGAAACACGCCAGGTTTAGGGAGAGAGAGGTGTTCCTCCCTGGAGATCCAGGCACTCTTCCGTCTTGTCTTTGCCAGGGTACAAAAGAAAGTTTACAAAGTAGCACAAGGAAACCTGCAAAGAAAAGGGAAACAGGGACCCAGGGTACAGGGCCCAGTGTTGCCCACCCCGGCTGGTCCCGGGGGCTGTCATTCTAAGCCCCCGCGCTTGGTGACTTGGATAGTGTTTTCCTTGTGACTGTGACGGGTGACCGTGGCGGTCAAGAGCCTTGCTCTCTCCTGTCTGCAACAGGGGAAGGAAGCTGCCTTGGCAGGGGCCAGGCCCATCTTCTGCCCCCGAGGCCACGTCTGTGGCCTCCAGACCGTAGGGGTGACGGGGCATCTGAGCCCCCTGGCTCCCCCTTCCCTGTGCTTCTTCACAGAAGAGGGAGCAGATAGACGGGGCGAGCCCCGCTCACCACGCTTACTCCTTTCCACTGACATTGCCCTGTCGGAAGTGTGGCTGGTGCAGGATGGGATGGGGCCGCTGTCCGGACATGGCGGCAGCTGGGGGCAGCAGCTCCTATTCTGCTGTGTCCGCAGTCGTGGGGGCAGTTTAGAGGAGCTGCGATTTCAGCAGAGGCTCTGTGTGCACAGGGGAGGGTCTGGGAAGAGGAAGAAGCAAGAGAAAAGGTGCTGAATGGCTTTGGGCAGGGAGATGGGGGTTTTTTTTAAGAAAATAAATGGCTTACCTCTTTTTTTTTTCGTTTCTTTCTCTTTTTTTTTGGTATTCCAACAGCAGTAGCAGGAGCAGCACTCCAGCGAAGACTCAGCCTGCCCCCCCTCACATCTCCCACCACCCCTCAGCCTCCCCGTTCCCCCTGTCACTGCCCAACCACAGCCCCCTGCACAGCTTCACGCCCACCCTCCAGCCCCCCGCACACTCACATCACCCCAATATGTTTGCCCCTCCCACTGCCTTGCCTCCTCCACCACCTCTGACATCAGGGAGTCTGCAGGTGCCCGGACACCCGGCCGGGAGCACTTACTCAGGTAGGATGGAGGCGCTGGCCTGGCTTCTTCGTGCTCCCACTCTCCCCTCCAGGGGGCCTCGCCTGCTGTCTGTGTTGCCCCCAATGGCTAGGTGTTACCCACTCATGATTTTCTGCTTTATCGTATGCCTTCTTGTAATCTTCCTCCAGTCCTCTGCAGGCTGAGATTCAGCAAAAATATGTACCAACACCCATCCCAACCTGGCATGACAGTGTCCTGGAATCGGACACTGCCAGAGAGGCTTTTCTGACCAGGTTCATCCTCTGAGCAGTAAAGCACAGATTGTCTGGGCCCTGTCACCTGGGCTCCCATTAGCTTGACAGAAAAGCTCTACACATCCCATGTCTGTTTCAGGCCAGGATCTTAAGTCACATCCTTGTTAGCTGACTGAGGCCTTCTACCTTGGGTGGGAAAGAAGATGTACTTTTTGTGAGCATATGTTCCAGCTTTTTAAGGACACACCTAGTGTTGGATATTGGGTCCTTTTCTCCTCACCTGTATTAATCAGGCCAAGTGACACAACTTTGGGTTCGTTGTGGCCATGTTTTACCACTGATACAGAGAGCCGTAAAGCAGAGGTTTATGTTGGAAGAGGGCATGAGGGCTCTGTCATGGCATGTTGCTGTGTCGACAGCTCACTTTTATTAGTCAGCCAGTCACTGCTCTTAAGCACTTAAATAGGTTCATTTCTTTAACCCTTGAAACAAATCCATAGCACAGGCAATGTTATTGTTCCCGTATGATAGATGAGGAAACTGTGACACAGATGGGTGATTTCCCACACCCGGGGTCACTCAGCTGGCAGTAAAACAGCTGAAACTTGACCTCTGGCCGTTCGGCCTGGACTCTGTCTGTGCACCCCACGGATGGACCGCCTGTCCCTGAAAGCTGAGACAGAGAACACAGTGTGTGACTGGCCCTTACCATCCGCTGCCTGGTCGGCTATCCCTTCCCACTAAGGGCCCAGCCGCACCCCGAGAGCCCCAGCTCCCGTGCCCTGGGCCCGTAGCCCTCCGCAGTGAGCTACTGGGATGTCCTGTTCTGAAAGGAATTACCGTCCCAAGAAAAGGTGTCACCCTGTCCCTGTTCTTCTCTTCCAGAGCAAGACATCTTGCGACAGGAACTGAACACACGTTTTTTGGCCTCCCAGAGCGCTGACCGCGGGGCCTCCCTGGGCCCCCCACCCTACCTGCGGACCGAGTTCCACCAGCACCAGCACCAGCACCAGCACACGCACCAGCACACGCACCAGCACACGTTCACGCCCTTCCCCCACGCCCTGCCGCCCACCGCCATCATGCCGACGCCAGCACCGCCCATGGTGCGTACCCCAGGCAGAAATGTGAGGATAAGTAGAGCGCGACTCTCTTTTTATGCAGCACGGTGGGGTTGGACCAGGCCGTCCGGGCACAGGCGATTGGCTGGGGAGCAACAGCTGTTTGGGGGGGACTCCCTTGACCTTGCTCAACTCTGCTGGAGAGAAGGGGATGTGCCCTGCTCCAGGCAGCACTGACCCAGGACCTAAAGTAGGAACTCTTTTCTAGACGGTTATTTCTAGCACTGTGGGTGGAATTTATTCTAGATGCCCTCAAAACGGTCACATCCAGTGTCGGTAGTTAACTTCTTAAGGGTGATTTTGTTTTCTTGAGCATCTTGGGGAGTTGCCACCAGATATAAACATGTATCTGTCAGTGTTCGGCGCTAGCAAATATATGCTGATGGAACCCCGGGAAATCCAGAAGGGCCGAGGAGGGAGAGAGTCATTAGGAGACTTGGATGGCCCTGGGTACCCCTCCCCCAATACCCGCTCTTTCGGAAGGTTTTCTAAACCGGCTTTGATGAAGGTGTTGCATTTCCCGTATTTCGTAAGACAACGCCCCCAGTCTGCTATTGTGCTCTGCCAGCAAGTGGTCAGGGATCGATGAGCCCTGCAGGGTCCGAACTCGGCCTTGTGGTTAGAGGGACCACTGGCAGTGACACGATCTTGGCCTTGCCTGGGGACTAGTGCATGCCGGGAGGACCAGTTAGGGTTGTTTTTTAACTTAGGAGCTGTAAGGAATAGTGGGATACTAACTATTCTGAGATTGATGCCTCTCCATAACAGTGACTATTAGAGTGTTTTACTTATTTAATTTTTAATATTTCAGGAAATACTTGATTTTAAGGCAATTAATATAGGCATTGTGAGGATAGATTTGAATTCCGTGATTCACCAAACTTTGCATCCTCTCCTCCCTCCCTCTCCCCCATTTTGTTCAACTTGATTTTTTTTAATATATATCTCAAAGTTTATTTTATAAATTTTATTGAGGAGAATATTAGAGGTAAGGCCTTGGGACCAAAAATTTTTTCCTGTGATAAATCCTGTATCTATTTTCTGGATGAACTGTACTTCTCCACAGTTATTTGGGGAAGGAGTTTATACCAGTCTGAGTGAGCTGTTTCACAAAAGAAGTTAAATCTAACTGAGGGGAGTTACAGCCCAGGATGATGACATTACTTAGAAGAAATAGTGGTATTTTCTCTCTTCTGCTCAAAAGAAAGGTTCTAAGACCTAGCCCAAATTGCCTTGTATTTGGGGGTAATACATTTCAGAAAACAGCTGAATGTACAGTTCTGCCAAAGTGAAGATGAAAACGGAGGGAATTCTCTGGATAAATCAGATCCAACGCTCACGTCCCTCTGATTTATCTGAACAATTGCCTCTTCTCTCCAGTTCAGATGTTTGGTGCGCGCCAATCTCTAAATATAGCCTAGAAAGAAAGCCGCTCTCGTGTGGCCACAACCTAAATGCACTGAATGGGTTTTCACTTTGATTTTGCGTTCCTGTTGATTTCTTGTCAGAGTGACTCGAGCTCAGAATGGTTTCATATACAGTGAGGTTACAGAGGCTGATGACAGCCTAACGGCAGAGAAGCTTGCTTCGGGCTACCTCCGCTGAAGCAGTGAACAGAAATGTAGATTCTTTAAGTAACTAGCTTTTGCTTTGATCCCTTTACAGTTTGACAAATACCCAACAAAAGTTGACCCATTCTACCGGCACAGTGTGAGTCTTGTTACCATGCTACCCATTTAATGTAACTGCTTTTCCATTTTTGTGCTCTCACCACAGATCAGTAAATGACTAGCAGCCTTCCTTAATCATCTTTGCAAGAATTTCCCATTGCTCCTCGTCACTTTGGATGCTTGCTTTTGTGACGTTTGCTTTTGGTAAAGATGCAGTATCATCTTCTGAATCAAAAGGTCATAAGCACTCCTAACACTTTCAAGCGCAGGTGGACTTCACTGGCAGCCAGGCCTCTGTCCTGCAAAGTGGGGCGCCCGCAGTTAAACCCTTAGAGTTTCAGGAGAGTCTGAAATCACAGATTTCAGTCTTCGGTCGAAATGTCCTTAACATGGAATTCCTGGAATTCATCTTCAATTATTTCCTCCAAAGAAAGTACCTTACCTTTTTGACTCATGACTTCAAAAAGCAAATTTTCATTTCTTCTAGACCGACTGTTGATCCCTCTTACACACAGCTGGTATCGTTCTCCTGAGCTCGTTACAACTGCGACTAAAAATATCATTTAAATAAAAGAAGATCTTAAAAGTTGAAATGCATGATTTTTTTTCTCTTTAAACTCACTCTTCTTTATTTAAAAAAAAAAACAAAACTTTTTTTTTTAAATTGTTTCATGCAATTTTAAGAGTATGTTCTGGAACTTCAATTGGCAACAACCTAAGTTATATGTTCAGTGAATTACAAGACGTGGGCTTCTTTTATAACAAAAACCTTGAATATCTTACCATGATATTTTGATTATGGAGTGTATACTGCATCATTTTTACCTGAAATTTTGCAAGTTTTCTTTGCTCAATGGTTTATTCATGTTTTTTAAATGAAACCAGAAAGAAGGAAGTTTAATAACTGCTTGTAGCCATGTTGATTCACCCTATTAAATATTCTTGCTTTGATTTTTGGGTAGTGTTACCTTACTGTTCAAATAGAAATGCTACTTAATAGATCAGCCAAGACTGTGAATTCATTCATGCTTTGAACTAGATAATTAGACACTGTGTTAGTCCTAAGCTGAGAAGTTAGCTGAGAAGTCAGGACTAGACAGTATTAGAAATCAATTAAGAATTACTTACGGAGAGACATTCAGAAATGGCCTGAGGAGAGCCTCTTCAGAAAGGGATGAGGAGGGTGTATCTGAGCACCTGGGCCCCCAAGTTGTTCAGCACTGTTCTGCTCAGAACTGTGACACAAAAGCATTTTTCAAATGGACATGCAAAATGCAGTAGAGCTGTGGGTTTTCTCTTTGCATGGGTTTCATGAATGGTACCACCCTTAATAATCAATCACCAGATTTCTGCCATTTGTCTATACTTGCTAAGTTAAATTAAGGACCAGCTAACAAAATCATTCTCAGAGAAAGTTTAGCTGCTCTACTGGCAGCTCAGTTTACTTCCTAGGACCTCATGCAGTGTCTTTTCGTATACATATTACACAGAGGATCCTAGATTTAAGATGGAGAATAAGTCCGCAAGCCTGAATTTTTGGAAGGTTCATGTTTTTATTACTTAGGTAATTCAGATTTTTAGTCAAGAGGTGGAATAGTCAGCTATATTCGAAGAGGGTCAGTAATGGACTAGAGCAAAAGGAAAATGGTGAGAACACCCAATTTTTTCATTGAAAACATTAAAGGAAAAAATACCCACCTGGAGGCAGAGTAATAGGAATTTGAGTGCATTTTAGTGTGATGTATTTAATTACTCTGCTTCATTCAGTGTACTGGGGGAGAGTTATTTCATATTATTAGTTATAGTGGATAATATATAAAGTACTTAGTCTCCCCTGCTTTGGGGATTGGGATGTTATAAGGGGAATTAAGATACAATGCACTCAAGTATCTAAAACACAGTTTTAGACTTAAAAGTAGTTTAAATGAGGGTACTTGGTTTGCAGTCACTGTTTAAGTGGATTTAGTTCAATATCAATTAGTCTGAAAAACTTTGCTGCATCACTGAAGGGAGCAAAATGAAATAAAGACCAACGGAAAATGTACGTGCTCTGAAAACAGGATTGTGAAATGTGGATTTTAGCCATTACCTAGAAATAGCTCACATAAATGCATTATTAGGAAAAGCTTGAATTATTATTGTATTTTTGACATATTGTGCAACCATAAGGGTGGGACGTTACTAAAACATCTGTATGGTGGTTTTTTCAAAGTAAATGGAACCAGAGTGATAAAAATCTCAGAAACTGTAAATTTTTAGGAGGAGGAAAAGATGTGTCTGCATTGTCTTCAGTACTGCTGTATATTTCTCTCCTCCACTGTGTCCTCTGTAAACTATTAATTCAAGAAAATTCGTATTTTTAATTCAGAATCATTCTTCTCCCTCCCCACTGAGTGGTCAGACTGACATGTCAAGGGATTGGCTTGAATAGCCTTCAGTGAGCTTATCCATCTTATAGAAAAATGGGTGGCTCTGTGGAAAGTACACTCTGAGTCATTTTACTTTCCCCTTCCACAAATGTCTGTCGTCATTTTAGACAATTAAGTTGTCCTCTGGAACTGCCACTTACCAGAACAACCTAATGAAGCAAGGATTGTGAATATTTTCTCATTTCCTCAAAACTATTAAAAATCTACAAGTACTAATTGAGTTTTAATGGTTTAAAATCCTGGAATCCATAAAGACTTGCTTCTTTTGTCTTCCCTTTTTTTTTTCTTTTTCTTTTTCTAATTAACTTGTAATTTTCTGGGCATCTTGTTTGGCTCAGCACCCCCTCCTGTTTTTGATATGCATTAAAATCTCCAACCATTTAGGACTTCTATCCGATTTAACAATTAATAATTAGAAAAGCTCCCTTTCTAATGATGTCCTCATCTGGGACATCATTTGTTGGCTGATTGATTCTGAACTACTTTTAACTTTTTAAGTTAAGTATTCATGGCACACCTGTGTGATCATTTCATTGTGGCTTCTTGACTAATCGCATCAAACTGAGATTACTTGGCTTGCTAATGTTGATGTCTTTCTATGGGAAGGGAATTGGAACATATCATTTGCCTCCTACTAAAATGTTGTCTTCCCCCCTTCTCCATCTTTGGCCACAGCTCTTCCATTCTTATCCTCCTGCTGTATCGGGCATCCCCCCTATGATTCCGCCCACTGGCCCTTTTGGTTCACTGCAAGGAGCATTTCAGCCGAAGGTAAGAAACTACATCGAAAACACACCGGCGTACTTGTAAGTGGAGCCTGGGGCTAGGCAGGTAGCTTCCCATCCTTTTACCTGCCAGGGACTCATTTTTCCATCCAAATTGACCATCAGGATTAGAGTGTGAATATTTTCTCCTAGTCCATTTAGGTTTAAAACTCAGCCAGAATTTAATTTTTAACCTGTGCTACCCATGTCGTCTCAGTTGAACTAGGATTTCTTGTGCTCTGTAAAATATATAGAATGTGTATATATATATATATATATTTCCCGCCCCCACCCCCCACCAAGATTGTGGACATATGCTTCTGGTCAGGAATTGTATGAAATGTCAGATAAGCCTCCCACCCCGCCATCGGGGTCACACTTCCCAAGGTCAAGACTACCATCCTCGTGTGAGATGAAGTAGCCTTTCACCCTTTATGATAACTGAATTCTTTTCTACCTAGCCAGAGATAAGCTCCTCCACTTGGGCTAGAGTTACCTCTGAGGGCCAAAATTAAGGCGTTAACTCTCAGAACACTCTGCCTTTTTGTGACTTTACATCTACCACAGCCGATACTTGATTCTCGTGCCAAAAAATCGAAATGTATTTCTCATGTTAGCAACCATTCTCAGATTGTAAAGTAGGAAATTTCGCTGTGTGATTTTGGTTTTCTTTTATTTCCGTCTCATTTCAAAGCTAAAACACAGATTTTGGGCCAGAGTCTCCCAGGATGAGCACATAATATACTAACAAAGGCATGCTGCCCTAAAATTAGAAAAGAGGAAAAAATTAAAAAGCATTAGGGGGTGGGATGGCTGCACCTTAGAAATCACAGGGACCTGCATGGAATCGCAGCTCCTGTGCCCAGTTAGACCTCCTCAGGGCTTGAGGATGGCCGGTCTCAACACCTCCTATCTGGGGATAAAATGATGGTGGTTTTTAAACTCCTTCCGCCATCTCTCTTTACTACCCTCTCAGACCCTGGTCTGTCCCCTCTAGGTTGCAGGAAATCTCTGGTGCATCCCCAACCAGCCTGGTAGGTCACTTAATAAATTAGACTATTTCCCTCACTCACAATTATCCAATCACACAGAAAACTACATCTGGGCAAGAAAGTGTCTCTCCTGGTGTTGAAATAGGCCTTTCCAGGCCATCTTACTGATTGAATATGTAGATTGCAGTTCATTAGCGGAGTTCTTCATATGTATGCAAATCAGGCTGTTAACAACTCCAGCTTAATTGTTAGTTGTACAGCAGCTGATTGCTTTTCTTCCATTCTTTTTTTTCCCCCCGCCCCCTTCTCCTTGTAGGCGAGCTTCGTGCCTAAACTCTTTTTTCCACACGAGTCAACTTCCTGGTGTGAAGGGATTCATAGAAGTTGTGGTTTCTTAAATCAAATACCTGCTGAAAAATATTCTAAATCCTCTACCCACTAGAAAGTAGTGCCTTGGGCCTCCAGTGGGCTTTTTGTTGTTGTTGTTAATTCAAAGGACAAAAGCCTACAGATAAGGTTGTTATTATTAATGATATTTAAGAATGGTGTTGGGAATGGGAAAGATGGCGCAGAATTACTTTAGAAATCACTTAACAGTAGGTCTGTGTGGTCCCCAAATTAGGTTCTCTTGTCCCATTCCCACCACTGCTAATGAGTAATTACTGAGTGTAATTCCTTGTTACCGTCTGCCAGTTAAAATTGAGAGTTGGCTTAATGTCTGTAAAACACGTTCAGTTATTCTGATGAGAAGCACCTGATACAGCAGATTATAATGATGTTCACTTAAGCATTTCTTGGAAGGTTTGGTGATAAAGCAAAACCCACAATGACAGGGCTATCAGGAACTCGGAAGAAGATGGATTTCAGGGGCGGGCTTGTATGTATGTCTCGCCTCTCTCTGCCTGGAGGTGCCATTGCTGGAGAGGGCAGGCTCTGGTCAGGGTCCCCTGGGGAAATAGGGAGCGGGGTCCTCACAAAGAGCATATGTGGTCACAGAGGAAAATGGATCCGTTAACTCTTGTATTCCAGAAAGAAACAAACAAAAAAGGGACGTTTGAACTCTGTCATTTAGAACGAAAGGAAGACCTTGCTTTCGTGTCCCGTGTTATATGCTTCCTAAGCTGTGGTCTAATTAATTTGTAGACATCCAACCCAATCGATGTTGCTGCCCGACCTGGGACGGTCCCACACACTCTCCTCCAGAAGGACCCGAGGGTAAGTGCAAGGTCAGGCTGGGTCTCAGGTAACACAGCAGATGCATCTCCCCAGGACAGCCAGCCCGGGGCTCACACCTTCCTCAGCCCAGCCGAACAGCTGCTGCCTTAGCTCTTCCTTCTAGTTTGTGGAAGATTCTAGTTACTCTTAGAAAACAGAATCTCCCTTGCGGCCATGTGACACCAGGGCAATGACTTACCACGGGAGAGAGGGAGAGCTTATGGTCTAAGCCCAGGAGTCCGACACTCTGAGCTTGCGTAGTTTCCACTCAACCAGCCTTCTCTGTCTCCATCTCCTAAAATTTCTCTCACATGCAAAAGAAACGGCTGTAAAATGTTTTGAATGGAAAGGCGCTACGCGCTTTTCTTCCTGGAGCTCATTGTAGCACACAGCTCTTCCGGCCACTCTACTTGTAATGTGGTATGGACCCTTTTGTGCTCTGGAGCTAAATAAAATATCCATTATACTTTGGTTGTGTTATTTATTCATAACGCAGACCAACTCTCAAAAAGAATTTGAAGTTACACAGTAGATATAATCTTGTCTCATTGATTGTTATTCATCTTCATAGTAAATGGGAAAAAAAATGATTACTTTTTCCCTGGATAAGGGCAGTCGGAAATTGATAACCAGAATTAGGTAGATGTGTAAAATGACTCAACTGTGTAAGTATTTGTATGATGTTTAGTGAACTTCTTTAAAACGTCTTATACCTCTAAGTGATGTACAGTCATCAGATTAAGGATAATTATTAAAGATAGCCTATTTATTTCTACTGTATGTCTGGAAAGGACACTTCTCCTTAATTATCATTAGTATCCAGTCTTTCAAATCCATGGTCTGAAGGCCTTCTCCCTTAGACCCATGCGGTGAGGTTTGGAAGGGCTGCTCAAGACAGTGAAACTCCTCAGATGTGTAATGGGAGCAAATTGTGTTGCCAGAGGGCGAATCACTATTGATTAAACTTGTCCGGGGGCTTGTCAGCGTAGATGTACCAAGGCTTGTGAGGTGGGGGAGGGGCGCTTGGCACTTTTGATAGTGTGAAAATGGGTTAATTATTCTCTAAAAGGGCTTCATTTAAAAGTAAAATTCTAACATTTTAATTTCCCCTCCTAATGAAGCACTACAAATTTGTTAATTAGAGCAATTGTTTGAGTGACAGGCATGTAACCAAGTTGTCATTTTCTCTTCACAGTTGACAGATCCTTTCAGACCTATGTTAAGGGTAAGCAAGCTTCTTCTAGAACTGTTTCGCGACCCCTCTTTGACTCCCGGAGGGTTAAAAATACAATTACAAGGAAACAAGCCACAGAAACACTGGAGTATAATGTTGGAACGACAGTGGTCGGGTTTTTCAGAGAGTGTGATTGAAAATGGCCTAAATGGTTTTGCTTTGAGCATTGGAGGACGCCAGGCCATGGAGATAAAGCGAACAGATAAAATTCAACTGAGTCAGATTCTCTTGTTAGTTCTGGCAAAAGGTTTGACTTGTGGAAAACTTAAGGGAAAGACTTAAGCTATAGGCTGAAATTAGGATTCCACTGAGTTCTGCCGTGTCTCTTGCACCTAGAAAATACATATCCGGGTCTATTTATTTTGGCTGGTGGCTGCCTAAGTGATGTTGACTTGTCACAGCCATTCGACCTTTTTCTCTGGTGCAGAAAAGGGCTACTAGAAGGGGCTTCCCCGGTGGCGCAGTGGTTGAGAATCCGCCTGCCAATGCAGGGGACACGGGTTCAAGCCCTGGTCCAGGAAGATCCCATATGCCGCGGAGCAACTAAGCCCGTGTGCCACAGCTACTGAGCCTGCGCTCTAGAGACCGCGAGCCACAACTACTGAGCCCACGTGCCACAACTACTTACTGAAGCCTGTGCACCGCAACCAAGAGTAGCCCCCGCTCACCACAACTAGAGAAAAGCCCGTGCGCGGCAACGAAGACCCAATGCAGTCAAAAATAAGTAAATTTATATTAAAAAAAAAAAAGAAAAAGAGCTACTAGAAGTATTGGTTTGTCTTGAGAGGTCTGGAGCGTGGCCAGCAAATGTCCTCTGAATAAATGCTGACTTCCTTGGTGTATATGGGGAGCGGGGGGCGGGGATGATGGATGGTTGGATGGAAGATGGATGGATAGTAGATTTCTCTACTTAACCCCTTTCTGGTGCATATAATCAGATAATTCAGTTTCTCCAAAGGGGGAAAAAGGAGGATGGTGTCATCACTTAGGCGATTTCAAACGACCCATAATTTTCATTACAAGAGAACTGAACCCAAACTTGGATTTAAGTATGTATTTCAGAAGCAGCTCCTTAATATAGAACCCGGAAGTGTCTGTCCTTTGCCGGTGTAGGAATGGGGCAGTGTTTCTTCTCATCCGTCCTGTTATTGTTGAGCTCATGTTTGGAGCTTACGGGTGGATTATGTAGCAGGAACACAAGTGAAGTGGCACGAGGTGGTCCCTTCCCCCCAGGTAGTGAGACAGAGCTCACAGCTACTCCGCAGCTTAGAAAGCAAAGACGTGAACTAGTTTGAGAGACAGGGGTTGATGCCCTCCCAGAGGGTAGGGCAGGCACTCACTCTGTAGAGGCCTAGAGAGGAGAAAGGAGTGATTCTCGTCTCTGTTTCTTTTTTCACTTAGAAATGAACAATGCCGCCCAACACGAATGGGCAGTTGACTCTTAGTGAAGCACTTGTGGGAACTGGGCTTCAATAAAAATGTGGTGGATTTCTTTGTTCCACTTTGGGGGTTTAAAAAAAACCCCAGTGTTGGGGGAGGTGACACAGGTTCTGTCCCCTCTCTTGCTTTCGAACTGGTTCATGGACATGCACTAATTAGTTCTTCTGAACAGCCAATTTGCATTATAGCCTGGCCATGCTTGTTCAGTAGGGCTTCACTCCACCAGGCCTGCCAGCTGGCGCCAGAAAAGAGAGAGAGAGGGGGCACAAAGTGGGATTCAGGCTTTGCCACGTTATCCTTGGTAACCAGGGAGGTCCTCCTCGGGGCTGGTTTTCAGAGGAGTAGCTGCCAGCTCGGGCTTCTGTGGCAGGGGAGGTACAGCCCACTGGGGCTCTCTCCGGCCCGGGCACTGGACTGCTGCTGAGAGAAGGCACTTGGAGGGGACAAAAGCATCTTGTTTCGTGGAAAAAGCCTCTGCAGCCAAAATCTGCTGAAAGCTTCGGGGAAATTGAAGGGGGTTTTCTCTGGAAGTCTTCCTTCTGACCACGTTGCTCTTTCTTGTTCCAGAAACCAGGGAAGTGGTGTGCTATGCATGTTCATATTGCCTGGCAGATCTACCACCACCAACAGAAAGTCAAGGTCAGTCTTGCCTTCCTAGTCTTGGGGAGGGGTGCCCACCCTGCGGGCGTGTGATCTCCCGATTGAGGAAGCATTGAAACATTCTAAAGTCCCACAGGCAGGCAGGCAGGCAGGATCAGGTCTCTCTTGGAAAAGCTATTTGGCAATCTTGCTATTAATTAGGGAGATCACCAGCAAATAGCAAAACAGAAGCAAACTGATAACATCCTGATGGTTTTTTGTTTTCTTTTTAATGATTTTGTCATCTTATTGATCCAAAGGGCCTCTATAGATTAAATCCTAAAATAAAGGTTTGGGGAATCTAATTATAGTGACAAGTATTAGTATGGAAAATACTTAGTATCTAGGAAGAGCTGTACATGAAAAGTTTTCTTTCTGTAAGAATTGGTACATTCTTTTTATTCCCCAAGCATTTAGAAAAAAAATTTTTTTTCCTCTTCCATTACGGTTTATTACGGGGTATTGAATATAGTTCCCTGTGCTATACAATAGGACCTTGTTATTCTTTTCATTTTATGGCTTTGGAAAAAATCCTTTATGCCCAATATGTTACTGATTTAGGCCTATATGATGATTCCATTAGCAGTTCATATTATTAAAAATTCCTCTTCTAGAAGTGGTATTTGGTTTACAACGACCTATCCCCACTCTCCTTCGTCCTCCTGATGACCAATGCCAGAGGTCAGACTTCAGTCAGTGCCTGTCAGAACCACTGTCTGGCTGGTTACCTTACCTATCCTTGGGAGATTTTTCTTTTTTGTCTGTACTTTCATCATATAGATGAATACATTCCATACATTACCAGGGCTTTATGATGAAATAGAAAACAGATGAAGAACATCTGCAGATGACCAGATATGACATCACTGGTCAACTTAGGGACCAAAGTAACTGACAAGTCCAGATTTTACAGTCTGAGTAACTATACCAATCAAGTAATTCCAATAAACTTCCATTGGAATCCATATTTTCATGAACAAGCTTTTAGTCCTAACAGCATTCGGGGGCCATCATCAGAATAAAAAAAGGAGGAGGGAGAGCTAGTCATCCCAGAATTTTTTTTTTAATGGTTAAACAATTTTTTAAAAACCTACCTAGTTCGAAATTAAAAAGCCACCCTCAGTGAATGAGGTCACTAAGATATCTTGCTTTGGTACCAAATACCTGCTCTTTCTCAGAATCTCCTGTCAGTGAGTTTTGCTCACCTTGACATTAGTGTTAGGCGAGGTTTTATTAGAAACCTCTTAGTTTAGCTTCATTAGAAAACGCATGTGCTTTGAAGAGCTAACTAGATTTTGATGGTTAGCTCAATTCACTTTTGTTCTGGATGATGTGGTTAGTGGAACGGTGGGTAAAACACATCCTCCTGGTAACTTGTTTGGTTAAAAGCAATGAAGGATGGCATAGGAGCCACTTTAGCATCTTCCTTTCCACAAGCGTGTCCCCAGTGACTCAGAGGTTCATTATCCCAATTCAATTAGGAAGACCTCTTGCACAGGAGATAGCTGTTCATCTTCCCTTTCCAGCAAATTCTTTGTAATCCCCAAGCTCCATTTTGCTTCACGGACCTAAGTTGTGGTTAATGGAACTGTGCTGTGTACCGTGCAGTATTAGCACTAAATAATTTGGCAACCAAATTAAAGGAGACACTCAGAAGATTTTTATAGATTCATAGTGGATTAGCAGCTTTGTTTGGGGGGTTGGCTATTACTTGATAGTGGGACTTTCATGAGAGAATTCCCCGTAGATTTGAGCAGAAATTGCATGGTCCCCTTTCTCTGTAATGTTCATTTACTCGTTCTTTTAGCCACTCACCAGATACTTCCTGGGGGAGCCCACTGCTTGCAGGTTCTTACCGCTGCAGGCTCAGGGCATGCCTCTGTCCCGGCGTCTAGTTGCTCAGAGTTCAGTAGTGAGGATCGGTGTGTGTAGAAAAAATGGTGAACGTGTTGTCTGCTTCCGGAGGTGTTGCTGCCAGCTTGAGGGTTTTGGGTGGGTTTCATCTTACCTGGGAAGGATGGGTGAGTGGGATTGCAGGATGGTGTAGGGTTCAGCGCTAGGGGATGGCGAACCCCTCTTGTCTCTGACTCTCGCACAAGTTAGATCAGATGTCTCCTTGTTGACGTTACTGTGTGACCGGACAAGGATTTACGCATGGCAGAACATGAGGGAGTTTGAGGGGGGGAGTGGGGCCGAACGGACAGAGAACATCCGACGAGCCTAAGAGACGGGAAAGGCGAGGTCGGAAACCGAGGAAGGGCCGTGAAGGACTGGGAGGCCGGAGAGCTTGAGAGGAGGGGGCGAGGGAGGGAGATTCGGAGCCTCGGCCCCAGGCCCAGGTCGAGGGTCGGCGCTCATCGGGGGCGGTGTGAGGCCGATGCCGAGAAGGCTGTTGAGAATCGAGAAGGTGGGGCAGTTTGTAAACCACGCCGTAGGAGACGCTGCCAGCCTCCAGAGTGAGGCCAGGAGGAGGAACTAGGAGGAAGATGAGCCGGTCCCTGCAGCCTCAGAGGAAGGTGAGCTGACAGGTTAGCGCAAGGGTGGATAAATAGATTGCAGTTGATGGCAAGGAATTCGCAGCAAGAGAGGTTCTGGAAGGTTTACTGGTCTGGCCTGATCTCTTCCTCAGCTAACTGGGAGTGTAGTAGGCACAGTAAAAAGCCCCCATTAGTAAAATTAATATCCCTACTTCGTTTTCTGTTTCTTTAAAAATATGTAACAACGATCGTTTGAAAATTATCTTGTAGGCATGCAAATATTTCTTTATAACTTTCAGCTACTAATGTACTGTGATCTATTAGAGCATGGCAAAGAGTCATTAAACAATTAATTTACACAGCAGAGTATTCAGGCAGAATCCCTAATAAAATGAGCTTTAAAATACTATCATTTAAAAACTTGCTGAAAGGAACCTTTGCGGCAAATCATAAACGACTTCGGAATGGTGGTGGTTTCAGTAACTAGGACATGGTTCTGTCCACCAGACCCCTATAACCTCAGAGACTGAACCCGAGTTCTGCCCCTTGACGTTTCTACTATGAACCGCGGGCCCTGCCGGCCCCGCTTTTCTGGCATTTGAGGGTGAAATGGTTTGTGGGTTGCTATGTTCTCACAGCGTTTGTAAACTTGAACCTGACGAGCCCTCGGGGCCCGAGTTCATAGAGTTGACTCAGTCTCAGGCTCCTCCTCATTCATGTTTTTCTTCCCTGTTGTTTCTCTTGGGGTGCCATCCTTTCCTCCCGCCTTTCTGCTGTAGAAACAGATGCAGTCAGACCCACACAAGCTGGACTTTGGCCTGAAGCCCGAGTTCCTGAGCCGTCCTCCGGGTCCCAGCCTCTTTGGAGCCATCCACCACCCCCACGACCTGGCACGTCCTTCAACTTTGTTCTCTGCCGCTGGTGAGTTCAGAGGGGCGAGCTGGGAAACGTAGTTCTTGGGTAGCTAGGTAAGTTATATCTGAGCTCTGGGCCACCTAAAAACTACAACGTATGTCAGTTTGCAAGGCAGTATCACAGCGCATCTCGGGAGATGGGCCCTTCTCCATGGACGCGCCCCCTTCCACGAAAGGAGGAAAAAGACCATCTCTCCGTTCGGGGGCTCATATTGCTTCGGCTCATTAGTTGCTTCTATATTAAACCACTATAACTCACAAGCATGTCAAATGCTATTGAAAAAGATCTGAGAGCTTGCAAGGGCTAATCGGAAGGAAACAATGCCGGGAATTGTGTAAGGACACGGCTGCTCTCACCGTCCCTGCCCACAGAGCACTCGGTGGTTTCACACCATGATGCTTGGTCATGCCGTGCATGAGGGTCTGAGGATAAAGAAATACAATTAAAGTAGTTGCCGGCGGTGTGGTCTGTGACGGGGAGGGTGAATTGGTTGGTTGGTTGCTGGTTTTCTCTACTACAGGACTTAACATTCTTGCCTGGTTGGTTGTAACGATGCAGGAAATTTAGGGGACAGCATGTAAAACCCCCAACAGGTCTATTCATTAACCTCCGAGAAGACACGCTTCCTTGTGCATGTGCCGAAGTGGGTCCCTGATCATCAGATCATCATCTGCATCAGATAACCTGCCCAGTCCTGCTCCAGGACCATACAGACAAAGGCAGTGGCCGTCAGGAGTATCAGGTGGACGAGAGCAGCCCTCCCGGTATCAAAGGTTCCTTAACATTCAGTCTTTTCTAAAATTACCTTCAGCACACAGTGCCTGGCACATGGGCTCCACTGGGTAAAGCTCATAAAGGACAACGCCGAGCTCATTCTAGTGACAGGCTCCGTGACTTCCTACCCACTGTGCGGCGTAGAATTTATTCTTCTGGACATAAATGTGCAGCGGGGTCCCTGTTTCTGGTCCTTAGCGAGCAAGTTTCACATCCATCCTGCCTGCCACCTTCCCAGGCTTTTATTCAAGACTCGTTTTTGGTGGACCTAAGGTTCATCCATTCGGGAAGAAAGGACTACCCACACGGCAAGCCATCACCATTCTAATGGGCCTTGTCGCCAGAGTAAGGGCACCGCCTTGAGGGTAGATGGCATTTGCTAAGGTCTCAGGTTTCTCTCTGTCAGTTCCTTCTAGGGATATGTTTGAAGCCTTCGTTACCATGGCACCTAGGCTCTGAAACAGGGCTACATGAAGAGCAATTTTTGGAGAGAAATAGATTTCTCCCTGGCTTCCATCTGAGCCAAGCAGATGAACTGGCTTCTTTTGCTTCGATAATTCTTGAACTGTGAGGCACCCCTGGGGGCCCTGGGCTGAGCGAAGCCCCGATCCTCATCGAAGCGTTCATTAGCTTGTACTACACAGACAGTGTGCAGCCAGATTTTTATTTAGCTGGCAACACTGTTCACACCTAATGAATGTGCTGGGCTGTATTTGCCCTGTGGAGGTGGTGTCATTTTTGCACTTTCTGGGTGGAGAATAAGTCACCATCTAGGGCTGAACAGATAACTCCTCAGGTGCCTTCCGATGCTGCGATGCTGTGGCTCTGACAGATGTTCTCCTATGTTGTGTGGCTTCCTCCACACCCCAGGCCCACAGGGCCCTTCCAGGCTGGGGAATAAAAAACCCAAAACATAAATTAATAATAGGGTGTTGAAGGGACAACCCTCCTCCACTTAATTTATGTTCCTGAAGGAATTTGTATTCGTTTCTGCGAACTCAGTCAAAATGCAAGGGATTCTTGGAATAGTTAGTTATTGGTAAATCCATTCAGTCCCTGTTTATACTTCTATTCTGGAAGGTAGTCTTTTCTAGTGTAAGCAATATCAGATTTTTCCCCAAATGGTGAAACTTTTAACTGGTAAGTATAATTTATGCATACTTGTTAAATTCAGCCACTTCCATCTTGCTGTTGGGCACTAGCGCCTGAAATAAACGAAGGGGGCGTCTTTAGACGACCTTGGCCCATCTCTTGTCTAGAGCCAAGCTGGTCTCCCGGAGAACCTGCCTTCTCAGCTGTCAGCTGCACGTCAGCAAGCCAGGTGGATGCCCTAAGTTTTTGGAAATAGTGTCCTTCCCTAATTCACATGTGCACACTCTCTGTCTCTCTCTTCCTTCAAGAAAAGGATTTGAGGCATCCTAAGGAAATACATACTGTTCAAGGCCAAACAAAGTAGAGGAAGAAATGTGGATAAAGGGAAAACCTAAGGAAAGACAAGCACTAAGATAGACTGGAGTTCCCTGGCGGGCAAGGTAAAGACTAATAGAGGTGATTTAAGATTATCAGTGTCCAGAAGCAAGTGAGTAAACTGGCTTTTCCTGGCACTGAAGATATGGAGGACTTCATTTCCCACAACCTGATGTAACTCACAGTGAGTTTCGTAGGGTCGGGCTTTATAATCTCCTTCAATGCGGGTCCGTGACGGCTAACACATCCTCAGGAAAAGAGATTCCACAAAGACCCAAGCGGTGCAGCCCAGAGACACAGCTTCGTGACGGCCGCTCCTGCACCCGGATTAGACAGTGTTTCTCAAAGTGACAGTCTTGCCCCCAGAGATGTCTCTGAAGAAAGTATCCCATGGCCAGATGTTGCCCTTTTAGAGACTGAGAGAACATAGTCACAGCTCCTAGTCCTTCAGTAAAAGAACCTTGCTTCACGTTTTTTACCCAGCATTTCTCCAAGCTTACTTGGTGACAGAACTCCCTGCCCCACTGGCATTGTTTCTCCATGTTTCCAGTACTGTGTGTCAGCCCTGAGAAAACCATAATTCAAAAAGAGTCATGTACCACAATGTTCATTGCAGCTCTATTTACAATAGCCAGGACATGGAACCAACCTAAATGTCCATCGACAGATGAATGGATAAAGAAGATGTGGCACATATATACAATGAAATATTACTCAGCCATAAAAAGAAGCGAAATTGAGTTATTTGTAGTGAGGTGGATGGACCTAGAGTCTGTCATACAGAATGAAGCAAGTCAGAAAGAGAAAAACAAATACTGTATGCTAACACATATATGTGGAATCTAAAAAAATGGTTCTGAAGACCCTAGGGGCAGGACAGGAATAAAGACACAGACGTAGAGAATTGACTTGAGGACACGGGGAGGGGGAAGGGTAAGCTGGGACAAAGTGAGAGAGTGGCATGGACATATATACACTACGAAACGTAAAATAGATAGCTAGTGGGAAGCAGCCGCATAGCACAGGGAGATCAGCTCAGTGCTTTGTGACCACCTAGAGGGGTGGGATAGGGAGGGCGGGAGGGAGACGCAAGAGGGAGGGCATATGGGGATATATGTATATGTATAGCTGATTCACTTTGTTACACAGCAGAAACTAACACACCATTGTAAAGCAATTATACTCCAATAAAGATGTTAAAAAAAAAAAAAAGTAATACCTCTTTTCGGTGGTGGCCAGCCCAGCCAGGAAAGAGGAAAGGGGGTGATTTATTTTCTGCTTCCTGATAAGCACGTTTCTCTTTCCCCGGGTGTTGCCTGGATGGACATCAGCTACGTTCTTACCTTAACGCGTTCTCTCCTGGGGTCCTTTGGTGACCGGGAGCCAATGGCATTGTAGAAGTTGGCTTCCTCTGAAATCTAACTCCATTATATTTGACTTAACAGGTGCTGCACACCCAGCCGGGACCCCTTTTGGGCCACCTCCTCATCACAGCAACTTCCTGAACCCTGCTGCTCACCTCGGTGAGTGCCCATCAGCGACGGGCAACGACATGGGTCTCTCAGAAAAACCTTTGTTCACTGCGTTCCTGCTCCACTTCCTGCTAAGTGGGCCATAGTCCCAGATAAGTCACTTACTACTTCAGGTGGTGGTGATCTCATAGAACTCTGAATCCCCGCCGTCCGTCTCCAGGATTTCAGCACCTCTTATACCGTGTTCTTCAAGTAGTAGATCTGTGCGCAGTAGTGGTTATGTGTAGACTTGCTGAGGGTGCGGTGGGTGAAAGCCATGCCATGGAACCCCAGGGCATCCACGTTTACAGCAGCCTGTCCCTGCCCCTTGGAGAAGATGGTGAGCTCTTGCCCACACAAAGGCACCCATGGAGGTGGAAAGAAGGACACGATGATGTTATGAAGAGACAGCATCCATTACTTTTTAATCACTTCACATTTCACAACCCTATTAATATATCTCTTCCTAGTAAAGGTGCATTATTTGTGGCCTTTATTTATTTGATGTTTTGTGCACGTGCACAAGCAGATGCAGGCAGTGGTATGCCCAACGACAGGGTGTAGGATACGTGTGCTCTCAGAATTTCATGGAGAGATTGATTTTAAGCTGCCATCTTACTTCTGGTCTATGAGAGCCTACACGGCACATTCTGGGAAGAGGGGAGACAGGCAGGGAGGCATCTGAACGTAGTGAGGCTTGAGCAATGTTCCCCACCCAGCAAAAGAGAAATGGGGCAAAATGCACAGTTCTGGAAAATAGCTTTCATAAATATTTTGCTAACCCAATGCCCAAATGCAAAAGGATGAAAACCCTTTGCATAATCTGGCGGGAGAAGTGGGACAGGTCAGGTCTGAGTATAAACGGGGCAAGGATCCCCCACTGCCTTCCCAGCTCCCAGGAAGCTCTTGTCTTCCTCACTCAGTGGAGTCCTGCAACCATGTCTTTCTTCCCAATCTTGTCTGCAGAGCCTTTTAATCGGCCATCTACGTTCACTGGCCTGGCAGCAGTTGGTGGCAATGCCTTCGGGGGACTTGGAAATCCTTCAGTTAGTGAGTACCTCTAACTTTTTAAAATCTGCCTTAAATTATTTATCTACTCTGATCTGTCTGTGGCTCAAGACCTTTCTAGATAAAAGGGAACCACGCTCTTGGGAAACAAATTTAGGTTATATCACTGCAAAAGCAGGCCTAATCAATGGAGTTAGGTCTAAACCAACATTTTTAAGGCTAGCCCGCGGTTGATATATGTTCCTGAGGGTCAGGAAAGGTAGTATAGTCAATTGAACTCCAAAGAGTTTGCTGAAGTTCACAATTTCATCCATATTCCATCTCTACTATCCCACATTTTAGCCACAGCTCCCATTAGACGTGAAGACAACTTTTAAATTTCATCTTGCTTTAGCGGGAGTGAGAAAACACACTGAAGAACAGGAAAGCAATCCAGGCTCAGGACAGTAAAGAGAGGGCAACACTTGGTGCTGCATAATCCAGGAAGACTGTAGTTTTCCACTACTAAGAAGTCTGTCTAAAGTAGGAAGGGAGTTGCAACTCCTGCTCCTGTACTAAACATGGTTTAGCCACTGAATATCAGCTTGTTTTCTTTCGTGCTATCCAAACGTCATGCCCTCCGGCTACAGGAGACTTAGAGTGCAGCTCAAAGCAGCCATCACAGTTCCATACAGCATGGAGACCACATGTGTCTGTTTGGATCTGGACCCTGTCTGGTCTCTGCTGACGCTAGTTTTGGTCGCTAAGGTTGTGGATGGGGCAGCAGTCAAATTAGCAAGGTCGTGGTGGGCAGAGGATAACCATGAATTCTGCTCTGAACTGAGCTATTGACCTTCGTCACACCATCCAAATACACTCGTCTGCATGCTCAGGACGTCTGCGTGTGCCAGATAGGCGTGATTAGGTGATCCCCATACCTGTTGGGTCCCTTTCCTTTTTAATCAGTCCCTCCCGCCCCTTTGCCTTTGGTTAAAAAAAAGAAAAAAAGCTGTGAGCTTACTTACCTCTTCAGTGTAGGACAAGTTCCTCTAATGAATCTGTTAATCTCCTTTCCTTTTCCAGCTCCCAATAATATGTATTCATTTTAACTCTGAATGCTGTTAAAAGTTTTTTGGTAAGTACCTTCATTACAGCAGATTATATAATTTCTCTGAAACCTTTTTGTTCTCCACTTCACCATTTCAGCACCCAACTCAGTGTTCGGCCACAAGGATGGCCCCAGTGTGCAGAACTTTAGCAATCCTCACGAGCCCTGGAACCGGCTGCACCGAACGCCTCCGTCGTTCCCGACCCCTCCGCCCTGGCTGAAGCCAGGGGAGCTGGAGCGTAGCGCGTCCGCTGCAGCTCATGACAGAGATAGAGATGTAGATAAACGAGACTCATCCGTTAGTAAAGATGACAAAGAAAGGTACGCAAAGAACCCGCTCTCGAGTCCCAATGGGGGAGCCCGCTCTGGGCCAAGTACTGGCCACCCACCCTCCCCGGCCCAGCCTCGTGCTTCAGCTGTAGCCTCGGCCCCTCACGCAACCGGGGTGGTGTCCCCGGCCCCCCACGTCCGAGCGCAGCCCCCCGCCCCACTCGGCCCTTCAGTGCATCGTGACCACAGGCCAGCATCACAGTTCTGTATCCAGTACAGAGCAGGCGAATCCTGACTTAAGAGCAGCTCCACACTCAAGGTCCCCGTGAGCATTAGTCTCTCCAGACATAAATCTCTCTCAAAAAGGTAGCGAGATGGAGCCCGGACCAGAAGACACACACAGCATGAATCAACACCATCTTTGCTTTCAAGTTCGTGCAGTCCATTGACTCATCCATAGGTTTTTTGCTCTCTTTCTCTCCCTTTTTTGTTTTCTTTTAGAAAGTCATGTTTCCATTGTCTCATTGTATTTTTCTCAAATTTTGTTCAAACTCAAATCCTGGGCTCACAGATAACGGATAAAATTTTGCTAACCCAGATTTAGAGAAACCTCACCAAGCAGTTTGGGTTTGGGTTTTGTTTGGCCAGTGGATAATTAATTTTACTAACCATTTTTATCTCCATACGTGGTAACCCATGCCTAAAAAAGAATTAGCCTTAAAGAGGAAAATGTCTTATAGTTATTTTTTCTGAAGAATGTCATAAGCATTCTTGACAAAGCATACCCCTTTTTTCCCCCTTTCTTTAGGCTATTTTCATTTTAAATGAACTAGCAAGGAATACACAAGATACGCTTGACAGAAAATACCTAATAACACTTTCCTTTTGGTATTTAAATCTCAAATACGATCCAAATCTTTAGTTTTTCTTTACTGTGTATATTGTGTGTGTGTGTGTGTATGTGTGTATACATATGTACGTGTTTCCTAGGGATTTAAAAGAATTCAAGTTTGCAGGCTTTAAATGAAGCAGATTAAGTAGACCACCATAGGCCATCATGCCAACTGATTTCTTTCTTATAAAAGAAAAAGACGAATTTTTCCTTCAGGACAGCATGGTAAAAATCTCTTAGCCAATGGGAGGACCGTTTATGACATGCAGCTCTGAGCTGTAAACTGCCAGAGTGAGGTGCGTCTGGAGCGGGCAGCCCCTAGACCAGGAGCTCTCTGGACGGTCTGTCAGTGAAGAGAAGGCAGGATATGGCAGCAAACCTTTCCCCGCTTTTCTTGATGCAGTCAAAATGGCCTTTTAGATGAAAAGTCAGGAAACTTAATAAAATACACTCGTCTTTATTCTTACCTTTTAAAGACGCTCTTCTTCTTAGCCTTTGCACGTTGGCTAGAAACAAAACTGGTAGGGGAAACCTCCTAAATTCCTCCCCTGGGGCCCCCTTGCCTTCTGAGCCACCGAGGCTTCCTGCTTCCCTCCTCACCTTTGCCAGGTCTGTCTCAGGTGGTCTCTAACAAACACACACCGGATTCCTGGTCCGGCCTCTTCACATTTTACCGTATTGTCCTCTGTTGCTTTGCATTTTGTGCCCCGTACTCTTAAGTCCCCACCCAAGACAGGCCTCTCAGATTCTCTCTCCTTCCACATTTCCATTCACAGATGGAACTTGTTCCCAACCTGTCCCTTGAGGTTTTGTGTCTCTGGACCCACTTTTCCTTCTGGCTTTCCTCTATCTTCTCAACAGATTATGGCTTTCTTCTCCTTCCTAATGCAGAGGTGCTTTTTGCACCCCCAAAATCCAGAAACTGTGGTTTTCCTTTTAACCCCCTCGGTGCTGCCTCTTGGAGGCCGCCCTGTATCTGCCCCCTTTTCTCTGAAACCAGCCCTTCGTCCTGACCTCGGGACAGAGATGTTCCCATAATCTCCCCGTTACTCTCCTCCCACTGGCTCTGAATTGCAACGTTGGAAGGAAGGTTTGGGGCTCTTAAAACTTGATTCTTGACACTAAAAGATCCTGAGACTCTAGGCAGACGGGCTGTGTGGTCCCGTCACTGACGCACTGACCACGCTAGTCGGTTCAGGTTTCTGAAAGCTCTTCCTCCCTGGCCTGGATTCAGGCCCGTGCCTCTTACAACACCCGCCCCCCCGCCAGACACTCCCACCCCTGTCATCCCTAGCACTTCTCCCCCTCGAGCTTCCTCTAAAATCTAGGCCAGTCAGGTCAGGGTGGCTGGTCACCCTGCCCATGAAGGGCACGTGCGGCTGCCCGGGGGACCGTGGGGGCCAGAGCCCAGCGCGGCCTCTTCCCGCCATCTCACTGGCGGCCCCTGGCCAGCCGGCAGCCCGTCTCATTTGCCTCCTGGTGTCTCCTCAGGGAAAGCGTCGAGAAGAGACACTCCAGCCACCCTTCACCAGCACCCGTCCTCCCGGGGAGCACCCTGGGGCACGGCCGCAGCTCCACCGAACAGATCAGGGGTCATTTGAGCACCGAGGCTCGTGAGAAAGACAAATCCAAAGACAGGGAGAGAGAGCACTCGGAATCCCGCAAGGACCTGGGCGCCGACGAGCACAAGGCGAAGGAGGGCCCCCTGCCCGAGAAGGACGGCCACGGCCATGGCCACGAGGGCCGCGGCGCGGGCGAGGAAGCCAAGCAGCTGGCCCGGGTGCCGTCGCCCTACGCGCGGGTGCCCGCCAGCGACAGCGCCAGGCCGGGCAGCGCCGCCAGCCGCGAGGCCGAGCCGCGCAAGGGCGAGCCGGCCTACGAGAACCCCAAGAAGAGCGCCGAGGTCAAGGTGAAGGAGGAGCGCAAGGAAGACCACGACCTGCCCGCCGAGGCCCCGCAGACCCACCGGTCCTCGGAGCCGCCGCCGCCGCCCAGCTCCTCGGCCAGCGTGCACCCAGGGCCCTTGGCCTCCATGCCCATGACCGTGGGGGTGACGGGCATCCACCCCATGAACAGCATCAGCAGCCTGGACAGGACTCGCATGATGACGCCTTTCATGGGCATCAGCCCCATCCCGGGCGGAGAGCGCTTCCCGTATCCTCCTTTCCACTGGGACCCCATCCGGGACCCGTTGAGGGATCCCTACCGGGAACTTGACATTCACCGGAGAGACCCGCTGGGCAGGGACTTCCTGCTGAGGAGCGACCCCCTGCACCGCCTCTCGGCCCCCCGGCTGTACGAAGCCGACCGCTCCTTCAGGGACCGGGAGCCCCACGACTACCACCACCACCACCACCACCACCCGCTGTCGGTGGACGCGCGGCGGGAGCACGAGCGCGGGGCGCACCTGGACGAGCGGGAGCGCCTGCACATGCTCCGCGAGGACTTCGAGCACCCGCGGCTCCACCCCGTGCACCCCGCCTCCCTGGACGGACACCTGCCCCACCCCGGCCTCATCGCGCCCGGCCTGCCCAGCATGCACTACCCGCGCATCAGCCCCACCGCGGGCCACCAGAACGGACTGCTCAACAAGACGCCCCCGACGGCGGCGCTCAGCGCGCCTCCCCCGCTCATCTCCACGCTGGGGGGCCGCCCCGTGTCCCCCCGGAGGACTACCCCTCTGTCCGCGGAGATCAGGGAGCGGCCGCCCTCCCACACGCTGAAGGACATCGAAGCCCGGTAAGGAGAGGACAGGACGGGACGCGAAGAGGAGGAAGAGAGCCCGCGGCCGCAGGCGCCAGACTCGAGAGAGCGCGCGGAGAGAAGTCCCGCGTCTCGACCGACGCAGACGGGGCGGGGGGAGCCCCCAGCACTTCCCCTTGTAAAAAATGTATAGACTCAGTGCAGATTTTGAAATGTTTTTGTATATTCTATGTTGAAATTTTTCAGATCTTTTAGCCGATTCGTATGTTCTCATGTCTCCCCACTCTTTTGGTTTCTCGTATAAAACTTTTTGATTCGAACCAAAACAGTGAAGATGACAACACACACCAACGTGGTGATAATGGGGGGGGGGGGCGGGGGGGGGAGGAGACAACAGTTCACACAATCCATCGTGCAGAGGTCTTTCAGATGAGAAGGGAAGGCTGTGTACATAGTTATGTAAAAAAAAAAAGATTGCTTCATGAGCTAATGGTTCATATATGCAAAGGGTAAGATGAAAGCTTTACTTTGTACAGATGTAAATAGATAAAGATTAAGTAACATAATACATTAATACTTCTTAAAACGTGCTATTTGCAGACTTAATATCAGTGAGCACAGTCGGCTTCGGCTGTGTTCCCATGTATTGTTCTAGACAGCTAAACCCTTCAACTATGCAATGAATGTTAGGGCTTTTCACAAAAGCCCGCCTAACTCAAAGGAGCCTTTTCAAGTCCATTTACAACATACTTAAGGTCATATTTTCCCTGAACAAGCGCTTACGTGATATGACTCTGTTTTCCTTGCTTGTTATTTCAAATGGAGAAACACCCGATTTTGCAAATTGGACCCCAGGCTGAAACTTTGTGTCTGAAGTTGCTGCTTGTGGGCCTTTGGGGGAAGTGGGGAGTGCAGCCCCAGAAAGGTAACCGAGGCCGTGAACAACCAGTGCCAGGGAGGATGGGAGTTGTCAGATGCCAAAATCAGGGGACACAAACAGGCCGCCAGCATCTCGTCACCATCAGTTACGATTTCACACACCCCTCATGTGGGAACCATGCGTTTTTTTAGTGTGTCCTGTTTCCTATCTGTACACACCTCCTCGTTCTGTAATGAGATTCAGTTACAGCCAAACAGATCCTGAAAGAAAGCTTCGAGTTTTCTCAGATGATGGATATGTTTTCACTGTATTCAATAACTGATGAAGTTAAGGTGCATATTTCCTAGCGTGGCTCGCCATGTTCCCGTCGGTAATCAAGTCCGGGAGTAGCTGAAACAGGTCAACCTTGTGGGGCCGGGGAGCATTCCAGAGGGTGAAAGGTGGCAGAGAGACGGTCTTGTGTGTGCGTGTGTTTTTGAGTTTGCATCAATCTGTCTCTTCATGATACTTTTATAATACATTCAGCCTCTTGTCTACATATTTGGAGAGAATATGACTTTACTAGCAAAGAAATACAATATATCTTGTCTACTGGACTGTAAAATATATGTATGAAATAAAATTAGTTCCATTTGGTCTTCTAGTATATTAAAGTGCTATCTGACGTTGTTATCCTGTTTTTGCAAAAAAAAAGTTAACTACAGACCATTGTTTCTAATAAGCAGAGAGATCTATTTTAGTAGTCAACTGAAGGTTTAGTTGTGAGCTTCAGATTTTGTGACTTCCAGATGTTGTGCAGTGTTTTTTTTTTTTTTAAGACAACAACTAAAAAGGAAAAAAAAATCCAAGGAATATGTACACTGGAACCGTAGTGGTAGCTTTCAGTATTGTAAAGAGATCGTTCTATACAGACCTTTTTGCTGTTCCTCCTTGTATGTAATAAAGTCCTTTCTAGATCCTATGTGAAAAGAAACGTGAAGCGACTGAGTCTCCAGCATGTTCTCATCGGCGGAGCCTTCTTGTGTTATGTAAACTGTGCCATGTTATTAAAAAATGTGAACTAAGCTTCCAGCTGCTTGTTTGTGTGGGATGGCCATCCTTACCATAGGGAAGAAGCCATACTTGCAAGACAGACAGGGCTGTGGAAGAGAAACACCTTGAACACTTGAGTGAGGACAGAAGGCTGACTGCCCTCCCTGACCCACGTAGACACTGCCAGTTAGTTTCTGTAAACGTTTGCCCTCCACCCAATCAGGATTTTTTTTTTTTTTTTTTTTTTTTTTTTTTTTTGGTATGTTCTAAGCAAAGTCCTGTAAGTCCTGGGAAGGTACTTTTTTAGATTTCGTAGGTGATACATGTGCGGGCCGATGTAGCCAGCACCCTTTGTGTCTCAGACCTCCTTCAAAACTCAGCATGTGCTCTGTCTGCGTTGATGACAGATCTGATCGAGGGCCTTTGCCAACAGCCGGTGCTTGCCTGTTCTTGCCATTACAACCTGTGGACTCGGTCTGTTGTATGTAACTTCAGACTTTCCAGGTATATTGTTCCTGTCTTTTTCCTGTGTCTCACTGAATTACATGGCATAACCCTCATCAGCTTGCAGACCTCTCCCTCGTCCTCTAAAATTTGTTTTGTTTTTTCAAGATGTAAAAATTGTTAGATTTTCTGGTGTCAACACAATGCCATTGTTGTTTGGACGGGTGTTTGAATCCTAACTGGACAAAACAAAAGCAGTCCAGCTTAGCAGGATGTGGGTGGCTGCTGTCGGAGAAGATGGAATGGAAGCGAACAGAAACCAGGGGCTTGGTGTCTGTGCCTGCAGCTCTGCGGGGGCGGTTGGGACGGGGGGCTCTGGAAGGCTCCCGGCTGGGGGTACTGGGCTCACGGGCTTGGAAATCTGATGCTGGGCTTAAATAAAGGCCCACTTCACTCAGCCCTGCTTTTATGCTGACACCCGGCTCCCAGACTAGAGAAAATAACTTGAAGAAAAACTAGGAGGTTGGAAAACGTGATAAACACTGTGTTTTTCCAAATCAGGCAATTCTCGGGACCTTCCCAACACTCACCATCAGCGGGCCTCGCCTTGCTCTTTCTGGCAGACTGCCCAGCTTTCTTTCTCCTGCACACCTATTTCCAGGCCGCCATCTGCAATGTGAGACCGGAAGTTACTGTCAAATCAGTCACGGTATTTAATCCCCGGGGCTTTATTCCTCTCAACCTTTGCATATTTTCCCTCTAATTACGTTCTGCTCCCCAGCATTGATGGGTACCAGCTCCAATTTGATTTCCTGCTAACCTATAGATGCTCTAATTATCTCCACAATCTTTGACTGACAATGATCTTGTTACCTCCTAATGGTACATGACAAGTAAAAGAGCGAATATAATGATGCAATAATTACCATTTTGGATGGATATTCACAACAGCCTTGACTGTTGATCCTTTTTCTGCCTCAATCAAAGTGGATGAGAGGAAATAAGATATGATTGTCCATGTACATACCTACATAGCATAAAAAGACGCTGCCTTTAGCCGTGCAGCTGTGGGGTGCCCAAGGTGTGTGTGTGTATCCGTCCTGAGGAGCAAACTTGGCCTCGGTGCTATTAAATCAGTTGAAGGAAAGATGACAAAGTGACATGGGCTTTTTCACATATTATTTTTAAAACTTTGCCATCTTTTTTTTTTTTCCCTATGAGTTTCTGAACAATTTCTTAGACGTGGGAAGTTTCCTTTCAAGAGAATAGGGTTATTTATCAGATAGAAAATAATATCATCAAAGACATTTCCACACGATGAAATTGCTGGTCTCCTTGAGCACGATCAGAAGTACAAAGCTAGTTTGTAGTATCTCACAGCAGAACTGCCTGAAGCCTCCGCTGGGGAGCTTAGACCAGCAGGCAGGGGGCCTGCGGCCACCCCCGTGCCTTCCGTTCTCAGTGACCTTGAGAAAAACACAGAGCTTCTCTGGAACTGTTTCTTAATGTGTAAGATGAGAACATCTGAATATAACAAGACCTAAAACTGGGCAGGTTGTAAGCCCATCAGCATGGATAGTTTCGTGTGCACAGTCCCAGAGCCCATGGAAGTTGTATAGAGAACGGCCCACACAAAAGACAAAGTAACTTTTCCTTTTTACCAACTCAGTGCCAGTGTCACAAGGATTCTTTTTTTTTTAATAAATTTATTTTATTTATTTATTTTTGGCTGTGTTGGGTCTTCGCTGCTGTGCGTGGGCTTTCTCTAGTTGCAGCGAGAGGGGGCTACTCTTCGTTGCGGTGCGTGGGCTTCTCATTGCGGTCGCTTCTCTTGTTGCGGAGCAGGGGCTCTAGGTGCGTGGGCTTCAGTAGTTGCGGCATGCAGTCTCAGTAGTTGCAGCATGCAGGCTCAGTAGTTGTGGGTCGGGGGCTCTAGAGCGCAGGCTCAGTAGTTGTGGCGCACAGGCTTAGTTGCTCTGCAGGATGTGGGATCTTCCCGGACCAGGGCTTGAACCCATGTCCCCTGCATTGGCAGGCAGATTCTTAACCATTGCGCCACCAGGGAAGCCTGTCATGAGGATTCTTTGCCAAAGATTTGCAGACATGGTGGTTCCAGGGTTTCTAACTCACAGGCCTGGGTGTTTCTCACCTGGTGGGGGGAAGGAGAAACTAGGGCAGGGTCTGGGGGGAGCATCTGGGGTACTGGCACAAAATGTTTACTGACCCCCTGATGCAGGCGACCTGGAGTTTAGCCTCTGAGCCGCTGTTTGGAGACTCAACATGGCCCGGAAGAGCAATGGACCAGAAGCCTTCAAGGCCCGTGTCCTCAGCAGGTCCCAAGCAAATGGGCCTCAGTTTCCTCAGCTGTCACTTGAATGTGTTGGCTGATGTTTAAGGCTTCTTCAAGCTCTATTTGGACTCTGTATCTCTCTTGGGACTCAGGTTACTTTTTAAAGCCTTGTTTACTTTTTCACACCAGTTCCCCTTGTTTCTTGGCGTTTATCTACAGGATCTCTTCCCAAAGGCCCTGCTGTCAGAAGCTGAGCCACTGACTGAGGTCAGACTCAAAGCCATCTCCATGAAGCCTCCCCTGAGGGCCTGTTTCCTGCTTATTCCCCCTCTTTGGACCCTCCTAGGGTTGAGCTTGCTCTCCGAGCTCCCCTCCCCCTCCTTCCACTCAGCCCTTCCCCTTCTGGGTTCCACGGGACCCATCTTCTCTACTGCAGGATGGTCAGCTCCCCAGGATGTGTGCCCCAAACAAGGCCTGCACTAGGTGGGTGAGGCCACTCCTGGGCTGGTTCCCTGAACTGCAAGACTGCACAGAACCTTGGCTCGCAAACCTTCTCGACTGTAACCCGCATCCATCGTGATTATGCAGGGCATGCGCACACGCCTGACACAGGTTGGATGAAGCAATACCCCTGCTGTGTGCAATGAACTCTGTTTTTTATTCTGTCCTCTTTTCATTCATTCTTTTAAATGCTGGTCGCATCCACTAGTTCATCTCATGCCTTTGGAATCGTGGGCCTCGACCCCTAGTTTGAAACTAGTATCACGGAAGAAATCCTCCAGACTCTAAAGGAGGGTGAGAGTCACCTGGGCGGAGGGTCAAGGCTGTCTTCTGCTCTTGTCCTGCAACTGCTACCCTGTCCTCTTGCCTGACTCTCCCTAAACCCCCTCCATGCTGCCAGTTCTGCTCACATCTCTCCCAGGTTCCAAACCATCCCTTATTTAAAGAGGACACCAGAGTGGAGCCTGGATTCTCATCCAGCCTGCAAAGTCCTGCCTCTCTAGTGCCTGGGAACCTGTCAGCGTCATCTCCGCAGGCCTTCCCCAGCACACACTGGCCACTCACACCCCTGTGTTTCTGTTCCCTTTGCTGTCTCTTCTCCGTCTGGCAAACTGAGGCTCACTTCAAAGGCCTTCACCTCCAGGAAGCCTCCCCTGACTGCCCCTTGTTCCCCATCATAGTTCACTGCTTAGACTAGTGGTTCTCAAAGTGTGGTCCCCAGACCAGCATCAGCACCAGGGAACTTGTTAGAAATACAGATTCTCAGACCTCCACCTCTAACCTCGTGAATCCGCAACAGAGTGGGGCCCAGGGATCTGTGTTTTCACAAGCCCTTCAGGTGATTCTCACGCACAATCAAGTTTGAGAACTACTGCCTCAGACTGTGTAAAAAGGTCAAGGTGAAGTTCTGGCCAAAAGCCGCAAAAAGAATCACTGGGTGACAGAAAATGATTCTGGAGGAGAAGCTCTGTTCTCTTTGACTTTTCAGCCTGATCCACGATCCTGCTGGATCATAAAGAGACTGTAACCTTGTTGGGGCCAGAAAGACATTTTCTGCTTCCAGGTCTATCCTGATTCTCACTAGTTCTCATCTTGAACTCATGCATCACTAACAGTATGAAATGGCAAAGAGGTCAGCCCCTCCTTAGCAGTAATGACAGTAGCCAGTGTTAACTGAGTGCTTTTTGCATGCACTGTTGTGCTTCCCACATGGACTGTCTCCCTTAATGTTTTCAACAGCCTTACAAGGTGTAACCCCGATTGGACAGTGAGAACGATGAAGCCCAGAGAGATGAGGTAACATTCCTGTGTTCAAGCGCATAACCTAGATACACACCCAGGTGGTCCCCCTCCAGAGCCTGCACCATAGCCACGGCCCCATGTTACCACCGAAAAAAGGCTGGCTGAGTTAGTCCATCCCATAAACAGCAATGGCAAGGACACTGTTTACCCACTTAACCCTCACTTGTAGTTGACACCAGGTATATATTCCAGAGGCTGTGAACTGGTGCAAGGCAAAGGCAAAGGCAAAGGCAAAGGCAAAGGCAAAGGCAAAGGCAAAGGCAAAGGCAAAGGCAAGGCAAGGCAAGGGAGAAAGAAACAAGAGTATCGTGAATGGCTCATTGATGAGAATATGCTATAAATCAATGATTATGATTAATCCAAGTCTGTACATCTAAGGTTTTTTTTTTAATTTAGTGGCTTGTGTGGTCCAAAGCAGCCCACAAGATGTCGTATTTGGTCCAGGATGATCTTAGTATACAGAAATTTTATATAGACAAACCAGAGTTTCCTTACACAGTGGGCAGACATCGATGGGCCGTTTGTGACCGTGGATGCGTACAAGCGTTCAATCACATTCTTGAAAACAAAGTATTCTCGTATCTAATTATTAAAGTAGAACTAAAGTTCTGGGCAATAAATGGACAGTCCTTGGAAGTAATAAACCAGCATTCCTCTGTAATTTGGAATTTTCATCCATTCAGACGGATCTTCACCCCAGTGGGTCTGTAATAATGCAACTAAGATGTCAACTGCTGTGGTTCACACACCCCTCACAGCAGTGAAATTTCCTGAATCCATTAGTGGGTGTGGAGTCAATGGACATTCATCTATGTGACGAACGTGGAGGGCATCCTGTTGGCCAGGCTCGTACTAGGTGCTGGGGTTACTGCAGGCGCCAAGAGGACAAGGCTCGCCCTCCACCCCCCGGTGGGCTTACATCCAGGGGACGACAATCACAGACAGGGATAAAAGCTGTGAAAAGTGAAGAGGGTGGCGTGAGAGCCTCTGAGAGAGGCTGATGGTCAGGAAGGCATTTTCAAGGATGTTGCTGAGTTAATGGAATGCAGCCCTCTGTTTCAGCCGGGTGTGGCTGCAGCCCAGTTCTCCTTTGCTCCTGGGTTTCCCCAAACTCCCTTCAGCTCTGGGAGGCCTCTACCCCTGACAGTCCTGAGCTGGTGGGAGATGTGTCCCTGTTTGCCTCCCCTGCAGTCCTGCTAAGGGCCAGGTGGTGGCGCCTCTGAGTCCCTTCTGCATGGTGCCTGAGGGCAGAGGCGCCAACAGGGATGCAATGGATTGGAGCTGGGTCAGTCCCTGCCTCTCCAAGGTCCTCAGTTTCCCCACCTCAAAAATGGGAAGAAGGCCAGAGACTGGACTGTACCAGCGAATTTCTGATCTCCCTATTGGTTCCAACAGACTAGGTTGATGAGTCTGGGTAGGATTTTATTTGCTAATGTTTGAGAAAGAAAAGAAATGCCAAGATAAAAACAGGAAAGTGCAAGTGATGCTTGACAGATGGCCAGAAAGGAGTTGTTACAGGAAGGAGCCCCAAAAGCCAGATTCAGAAAGGCCTTTGGGGACCTGGTACCAAGGGTCTTGCCCATGAGGGTAGATTCTGCTAATAAAGGAGACTCCCAGGGACTCCATGGCCAGACCCGAATGCCCCTCGCCTTTTTTGAGCATTTTTCTCCAGCTCCAGCCCCACTTACACATCCTGGAACTCGAGACGGCGCAGCATCTACACCCCGCAGCCTCCTTTCACTCTCCAGAGGGCAGGGGAAGTTCCCACCGTGCCTTCCCGACATGCGGGGCATCTGCAGGGCCCCTTCTGCAGGCTTCCATCGCCAGGGGGCGCCCACGTGTTTGTCCCGTCTCCCAGCCCCTCGCCTACACCTGCAGGGGGCAGAAGGCAGCCCCCAGCTCTGCACCCCCAAGTCTCCCACTCGGCCGCATGACCACCCTCTGCCTCGGACCTTGGCGCTAATTCCACCTGCCTCCGTGGCGGTCTCATCCTTCTGGCCCTCAGCATCCCCTCGGGTCCACTCCACTCCCTTCCCCCCTGGCCTTCTGGCCAGTTGTTAGCACAACCCCCCTTCTCCATCTCGCTTCTTCGGATTCTCCCTTCACCGTCCTGCTCCCTCCCGGGACCCTCCCCCTCGCCGCGCTCTAAAACGGGGAGCGTTTTCTCTCCAGCATCCTCCTCGTTACAGCCTCGCTGCTCTCAGATCCTCCTCCTGGGTGCAATTGCCTGCCCACCACCCCTCACTCAGGCCATGAAGATGTCCCCTGCTCGCTGCCAGCCTCTCCAACAACGCTGCGACTGTGATTCTTACTCCCATGGTCACACCCGGGCTCCGGCGCCAGCACCAACTCAGCTCCTCCCCGGTCTCATTTCAGATGCTGTACTCTGACTCCACGTCTTGCTGTTGGCTTCCCCCGGACCCGCCCCCCGCAGTCCTTGGCTGCAGCCTCTGCACACTGCCTCCCCTTAACACTGTCCCCGTTTCTCACCTCCCCCCTCCCCTGTTGGTGAATGACCATAATCGCCGCCGCATACACCCCAGCGTCCCTGCTCGCTACTGCTTTGTGGAGCCACACAGCACACTGGCTAAACTCCAGCCTTGCTTAGATACAGCACTGGCCCCCCCAACCCGGGCCACCGTGGCCAAATGCGAGGAGACAGAATCACAGAATCGTGCTGCCGGTTCAGTAACTTCAAACGGGCCCCTAACACTCCCTGGAAGTCATGTTTTCCCTCCTCTCCCCGGTGGCTGTCATGCCTGGTAGGTCAGGATTAAGGTGGCCAGGACTGATTCTCTTCAGGCTGATGTTCCAGAAAAGGATTCAGCCTCCTGTGAAGCTCCATGGAAACCAGCTGTGGCCCTGGCGCTGAAAGCGGCTGTCCTGGAACCAGCCAGGCATGGACCCCAGCCCCCATCTTCCCCAATCATAAACTCTCAGCTCGCAGAGAAGGGCTGGAGCCACAGCTGGCTGCTGCACCCAATGGCCATTACAGCCTGGCCCGTGCTGATTCCGTGGAAGGAGCCAGGGCCCGCCCAGGGGCAATTTAAAAGCCCCATGGCCAAGGTCAGGGTCTCTCTGCTGGAGTCTGACCCTGTCTGTGTCATCACTAGACTCGGCAAGAGGGGCCTTTTACCTGGACACACACACACACACACACACAGGGCAGCCAGGCTCCTCAACATCCTCTCTTATGACTCACACCATCCGGGCCCCAGGGACCTGCTTCTCCACATCGCCTCCCTGCGTCCTCAAGACAAGACGTGCTGCTTCCAGTGCCATAAGGTGTGGAGCTTATGAGCATGGGCGACAGATCCCACCTCAGAGAGTGGGGAGGACTTGAGTAGTGGGGACACTTGGAGAAAAGAAAAAAGCTATTTCATGAACCCTTCAAAGCCTTCCTCTCAGTTACCGACGGTGCGATAGATTCTCGCATAAGGCGGTACTGCTTCCCAGTGTCAGTTTCCCATTTCTCACTTTTCTCACTATTCTTATTCGTGGTCCTCGATGTGCTCATGGATTAGGGAGTATTCACAGCATTTTGCATATGGCAGGAGAGGAGCCCTTTGCAATAATAAACCGTTATCATCACTCTTAAATTTCTATATAAGTAAGACCAGATGTAACAGGGATGAATCATAATTCCGATTCTTTACACTGAAAACAAACACTGGAATTGCTAATCAGAGTATTTTTTTTAATAAAATATCTAACATTTCAAAATAACATTATTGACTCAAACAGCATCATTTCAATAATTTTAGATAAAACTTTGATATTCATTCATTATAATTTATATTTTGACTCTCAATTTCAAGAGAATTTTGAATATTTAAAAGTAATTAAAAACATGCAAAATAAAATTTAATGTTTAAATATTTTCTTTACTTTCTTGATGGAAACATTCAAATTGTGTACATTTTGAATAAAATTGCCTTTTATATTTTAATCCTTTGGACCAGGAGTCAGCATGTTTTTCTGTAAAGGGCCAGATAGTAAATATTTTAGGCTTTATGGGCCATCGGGTCTTTGTTACAACTACTCAACTCAGCTATTGTAGCGTGAAAGCCGCCATGGACTATATGTAAACAAATGGACTGTCTGAGTTACAGCAAAATTTTACAAAAGCAGATGGCAGACCACATATGGCCTGAGGGCCAGAGTTTGCTAATCCCTGCTTTAGACCACTAAGAATGAGTTCAAGTCAACATTGTGGTACAAATAAAAAGTGCAAAAGTAGACCTCATGAAACAGAAAAACACTGGGAGGGCGGGGGGAGGAAAATATTTGAATATTTGCTTAATTGAAAAGCTGGGAAAGTATGAATGAAAACAGCAGAATTCTGTCAAACATGATCCCTACACAATTTGCAAACTAAACATTGTACATTATTTAATTTGAAATGTTTACTCAGATCATTGTAGTTTAGATGTAGTTTTAAGAAAGAATTTAGAGGGACTTGGGACTTCCCTGGTGGTACGGTGGTTAAGACTCCGCACTCCCAATGCAGGGGGCCCAGGTTCAATCCCTGGTCAGGGAACTAGATCCCACATGCATGCCACAACTACGAGTTCATGTGCCACAACTAAGGAGCGGGTGAGCCACAACGAAGGAGCCCACCTGCCACAACTAAGACCCAGCGCAACCAAAAAAAAGAAAAAAAAGAATTTAGAGGGACTTCCCTGGTGGTCCAGTGGTTAAGAATCCACCTTCCAATGCAAGGGACATGGGTTTGATCCCTGGTTGGGGAACTAAGATTCCACATACTGCAGGGCAACTAAGCCCACATGCTGCAACTACTGAGCTCACACGCTATAGAGCCCACACGCCACAACTAGAGAGCCCATGCGCTGCAACTACTAAGCCCATGCACTCTGGAGCCTGTGTGCCTCAGCTAGAGAAGCCCGTGCACCTCAATGAAGAGCTCATGCACTGCAACGAAAAAATCCCGCACGCCACAATGAAGAGCCTATGTGCCGCAACTAAGACCCAAAGCAGCCAAATAAACAAATATAAAATTATTAAAAAAGAAAGAAAGAGGAACTTCCCTGGTGGCACAGTGGTTGGGAATCCACCTGCCAATGCAGGGGACATGGGTTCGAGCCCTGATCTGGGAAGATCCCACATGCTGCAGAGCAGCTAAGCCTGTGCGCCACAACTACGGAGCCTGTGCTCTAGAGCCCGGGAGCCACAACTACTGAGCCTGCGTGCCACAACTACTGAAGCCCACGTGCTAGAGCCCGTGCTCCGCAACAAGAGAAGCCACCGCAATGAGATGCCCGCGCACCGCAACAAAGAGTAGCCCCCACTCACCACAACTAGAGAAAGCCCACGCGCAGCAATAGAGACCCAACACAGCCAAAAATAAATAAATAAAATAAAAATCTTAAAAAAAAAAAAAAAAAAAAGAAGGAATTTAGAGAGATCTGTATATACTCTGCCCAGTCTCCCTCTGTGGCAACATTTTGCAAAACTACAATACAATACCACAATCAGGAGACTGACACTGGGTACAATCCACCAGTCTTATTTATATTTCCCCATTTAGTTACACTCATTTATGTATGTAGGTGTTTTAAGTTCTTTACAATGTTATCACCAGTAGAGACTCATGTATCCACCAGCAAAGTCAAGATTATGGACGGTTCCAATACAACACAGGGTCCCTCGTGTGGCCCCACCTCCAGTACTAATCCCTGGCAATCACTACTCTGTCCTCCATTTCTAAAATTTTGTCATTTTAAAAATGTTATATAAATAGAATCATACAGGACATAGCTCTCTAGGACTGGCTTTTGTTCACTTAGCACCATTCCCTGGAGACATATCCTAGTTGTCTTGTGTGACAATAGTTCACAGTTCATTCCTTTTTTATTGCTGAGTAGTACTCCACAGAGTCATGTCCCCCTAAAATTCAGATACTGAAGCCCTGCCTGCCCATGTGACCGTATGGGAGACAGGGCCTTAAGGAGGGGATTAACCTTAAATGAGGTCAGAAGTGTAGAGCCCTGATCTGACAGAAGCTGTTGGCATAGTCTTCATAGAAAAGGAAGGACACCAAAAAAATCTCTGCTTCTTCCATGTGAGGATTCGGTGAGGCAGAAACCAACCCCTGATGGAACCTTGATACTGGACTTTCCAGTCTCCAGAACAGTGAGAAAATGTTTCTGTTGTTTGTTGCCCCGTCTGTGTTATTTTGTTATGGCAGCCTAAG